>NC_048413.1:18932104-18971475 GCF_013103735.1 Etheostoma cragini
ATGGGCCGAGGCGAGCCGAGGCGGGCCGAGGCGAGCCGAGGCAAGCTGTTACCAGCAGTGGAAAAACGCCATAATAGTGACTTTATTTGGTAACGTGTAGGATTTAAGATCTTTGGTGCAGGGAAAGCAGATGCCTTTGTTTAGAACACTATCTCTAAAAGCAGGCTGGGGATCATCGATATACAGTACTTTACACAAATTATACAATATGTTATCTGTGTAATTTTTAGTAACAAACAAGAACAGTATTTTAACTTTCTGATGGTGAGCATCCATATAACCGAACCTGAAACAGGTTACAGTAGATCCACTGTTCATCTTTCAGGCTGCTGGCACTGTGGTAGTCCAACATTGATAATTAATCTACCATATTTGAAAAGCACAACAAGTCAACTCTTAATTCTTTTCAAACAAACAAACAAATTAGTTTTAGTCAGTAAACTGGCTTTGGGCGCACACTGTAGGTAGTATTTACAGCACCAGCTGGCACTGGTAAGAAGCAATCTAACCCTTGCTTTTTTGATAAAGCAATCAAAATACTCTGTGTTCAAATCCCATTTAGAAAGAAAACCTCTTAGTGGTTTTACTTTCCCAAAATACTGAAATACCATAGCCCCATGTGCTGCTTATGTAAAACATCTACTGTATAATCATTTCTATAAAGTTGACAAAAGTCTGTATAGGAGCTATGTCATCAATCAAACAAGTGTTTGTGATTTTATATTTTTGTTACCAACCTGCATTGTCAATTGCAAAATTAGGTCCAATGTAAGGCTGCCAATTATTTGTTCAATTAATCAATTATTTAATAGAAACATTAAATGCCTATCACAGTACCCTACAGCACAAGTGAAATAATTAAATATCTTGTTATGAACCCAAACAGTTCAAATTACTATAAATATTATAATGTAAGACCAAGAAAAGCAGCAATTTCCCACATTTAAGAACCAGAACAATAAAGTGTTTAAAATTAATCCAACTATTTTTTAAATTGATTATTTGTTCAAATAACTGCTATAGTAAGAAGAGTTTGTGTGTGCGTGTAATGGATGTAAACCTTGATGAATATCATCCCTAATCAGTTCAGTGTCAGACACACCAGTGCCCCGTAGAGACAACGCCCCTCCCATACCAAAGACACTTTCTAAGCGGCAACTAGGTCACTTGCAAGTAACATCTTCAAAAACAGAGGCATGTCACCATAAACCATATATGGGAAAATATGCAGCATCGGGATTCTGAACTGTAGTTTTGTTATAAAGCGCATTATCATCAGATCACTGTGAATTTATTGTTGTCAAAGTATTCACAGGGATTTGTGTCGGACATTGCCAAGTAGGTGAGTGGGATAATTATGTGTTAATTAGAACCAGGCCAAGACTTAAGGTGCTGGGACACCAAGCGGACGGCAAAGAACTAATGGCGATGAAGGCCGACTAAGCGTAGCTTCACGTCTCTTCACATTGCCTGTGTTAAAAAAGTTGCACTTGAACAGACAGCAAAGACTACAGTCAACGGCCAACTAGCATGCACATTCTGAACCTGTGTGAGAAGAAATGACTCTTTGTGCCAGCAGGATCTATTCGTCAGTCAAAATAGGGAAACTAGATACAGTATGTAAACTGAAATGATACATACAATAAAACAGCATTTGCCCTTCTGACTCCAGGAGTTGGCTAAGCTGATTGTCCATCTCCCGGACTGTCATCCTTTCTATCTGCAAAACGTTTCCCTGCAGTGGGGAAGCGGTAGACCAAGAAGCCCGCTGCGGCCGCTGGCTAGTTAGCTAGCTACACTGGACGCAAAAAAAATGAGTTGAACAAAGTTGTGCGTCATCTGTCAATTTCTTGCTTTCCTCACTAACGTTTTTCTTCTCGTTACCAGTTCGCTTATATATTTATTAAGCTCAATAGCCAATCAGATGGATTCCTCTCACCAGCATCTTACAACATGTCAAATCTGCCGAAAAAAGCCAATGAGGGTCGACAAGTTGCAACACTGTGTGATACGACGCAAAAACTACGGCATTGGATTCTCACCGTCAGACCAACGGCCGACAATCTCCTTGGTGTGTCAGCACATTTACAGTCACTGGAGTAAACAAACTAAACACTGCGAGAGAAGGTGTGACCTTTTTTTACTCTAAAGAAACATTTCTTCATATTTCATGAAAAGATCCATGTTGTGACACTTAATTATTCTAGTATATGTCCAATTGTGATTGATAATTGTTACATGGCTGCATTGCAGCACTACATACATATGCATTTAACTGACACATATGGGGAAGTGTGCCGGTAGGGTCCAGTGACTTGCTCAGTGGCTTCTCAGTAGTGTGGCTGTAGATAGTTTTTCCCTACAGACAGTGGTAAACAATTAATGCTTTTAAAACCTGAATTAGTTGTTTTAATGTTAGTGATATTAAAGTGAATTACATGAACAGGTCCATCTGGGTAACTTTAAGTAGGCAAGACTATTGGTACCTTGTTGGTTGGTTTTTCAGTTTAGCATTATTGATAGCAACACCTGTCTGGTTATAAAAGAATAAAAAAGGAAAATTTAATGATAACTGTTGAGCTAATGGATGTTCTCTCTGCAGGTGTCCACTTCAGCTGTCGACAATGATCACTAACTGCTGGCATAAACAAATAGAAATGTAATTCATTTAAAATATGGTCTTTAAGCTAAGCGGCATTGTTTGTTGAACTGCTTTGACTTTGATGACTTGAGCAGGATGAACAGCTTGTCCAGCCTGCAGGCACTAACCTTGTGCTCTCCACCTCCAATATTGTGTGGTTGCACCCCAGACAGGTGCATAGTTGCTGAAAATTTAATGAGCCCCAGGGACATGGTAGCTCCCTGATAGCTGGGCCCCATTCACTCTTCTCCACCACCACTCACCCTGTTGCTGTTTACCACCATCTCCACGGCGACGCACAGTAGCACCCAACCAGCGATAAGATAATGAGGAAAACAAATCGGTTTGAATAGATGGGCTGCTTTCTAGTCACTCGCCTCAGGTATTGTTCAGAATTGAACTTTGCAGGAGAGAGATAGCATTCTTGTTTCAAGGTTTATTACATGCTAATTTGTATGAGCAAGTTTTAAGAGGTAATTAGATGGCTCAGGATTTGTTCTGCTTGAAAAATCACAAGGACAACGTGACCCCCTCTGTTACATCATCACTAGTAACTGGCAGCCTATTGACAGTACAACATGATCAGAGGGTTACTGCACAGAGGTAACCTACTAATGCGTAGTTAACAGTAAACCAGCCCAACGTGAGTCTTTTGAAGACATTACACTAAACAAATGCTTTTAAGTTTTGTTTCTATTTCAGCCTCAGATATACCATTTATTTCAAGACCTCATACTTCCAAATTAGCTTTGACCAAACTAATGAAGGCTGGTGCGCTAGTTTGAGGATAAGAGCTTGGTACAAACAATTTTATATGTGACTACATGTGATCTATATCTTTATATAATCGGAATTTTTCATGACAGAAAATGCAATGATCTACAAGAGTTCCCTGAAATGTCTTGATACAACATTTAGACCAACCACTATAAGCAATGAAATGCAAGTAAAACTACAACTGTCACATCTACTCATTGGTTTGGTAAAAAAAAAGAGTCCTAAACATGAAAGGCCAGTGCTTGTAGGATCCACTGAGTTCATTGCACGCATTTAAAAAAAAAATTGTGCCCAGGTCAGAAGTCCCCTGTAAAGTATAGACAAGCCTCAGGGTAGAGGTCTTACCATGTTGTCCTCATTAAGCAATCAATCAGTCTTGTTTGTGTTACAATTGGAATAGCACAGATGCAGCTTTGTTTACCAATATTTTAGTGTTTGTTAGATTTTTTAAGATGCATCTGAATTGGTAGCTTTTTCACCGTCCACTCTAAGGAACTAAAACCAACAAGCTCGTGTGCTGCTGTGCCCATGCTGATAGCCATTGGTACACAAAAGAGTAAATAAATGAATGAAAGTGAGTGAGAGAGAGAGAGAGAGAGAGAGAGAGAGAGAGAGAGAGAGAGAGAGAGATTATGTAATCAATTAGTGTAAATCTTTGGCCAAGCCATAAATTCCACATGCAGTTAAAAAGGGTAGATTCACAGGATTTTATATATATATATATATATATAGAGAGAGAGAGAGAGAGAGAGAGAGAGAGAGAGAGAGACTTATTTAGTCATATACTTTTGTCACATTGCTTGTTGACAGAACAGATGTTGTAGCAGGAGTACTGTATGCCTTAAATGGATTTTACAGTGAAGGATAAAAATACTTCAGTAGCATTCATTTCCTTAACCTTCAAAAAAAGATAAAGTTCCAATAGAAGACCGTATGAAAGTTAAAGGATTAAGATGGATGTATTTTTTAAGAATACAGCTATGCTCTTGATTCTTCTCTGAAGGTAATTTGTGTTGATAAAATTAGAAGAAACTTATTATGAGCCTCTAATGTCAGCCAGAGGCTTATTGTGTGTCCATGTAGCAGCTCACAAAGAGGTTCAATGTTATCAAGCCATGACTTGTTAGTTGGCAGTCAGCATTAGGTTTAGACATGGAGAATAAGGGGTGAATAGGTGAGTAGAGTTTTTCACTCAGCAAATGGATTTTCTTCAGCACTAATCTTCTTAATAACTTCTTGGTACAGATTGAGTAAAAACAAACAATGTAACGTGCTATTTTGAGGTGCTTTCAAACAGAGGGCCCACAGTATTACAACTGTAGACTTTGTTTTCACGTTATGTCTTTAATTTAGACTGACAAGTAGGTCCATAGCAATACTTGTAGAAAAGAAATATATAAAAATATACATTTACAAAACATGTAATTTTAAGAATTTGTAAGCAAGCTGTAATGCCAGTGTTTTCTGAGTTTAGATGAGAATCGAAAGCAGCTCTTCCCAGGACTTGTTAGAGCCTCTATGATCCTATTTTCTGACTCATCCAAATGACACAAATGAATACAGTAATTGCCTCATTAGTGCCTTGTGTGTAAAAGCACCAGCATCTACAAAAAAATTGTCTGGCACTATGCCATCTGGATGCCTCAATGCATCATTATATGCCGCAGTGAGTCTGTGTAGACCACTTTTTCTGTAGCTCCACCGGAAACGATTGCAGAATGCATACTAAACTTGCAAAACTTGTTAAAACCTTAGACGGAGCAAGCCTCTATAAATGGGTGCCCGCTCTACCAACTGAGCTATCTGGGCACCCTTCAAGTTCAAGAACTCATTAGACGAAGTGACAATATGCATTGGTATTGAGCTAAACACAAGGCTATTTCATCTAGTTTTGATTATGTGTAGCACCAGTGGGAATCATACCCTAATCCCCTGAACTGTTCTACTGACGTGGGACCACATTAAATGTCCCTGTGTGTCTCGAAATGTTTGTTGTCTGTGTTTTAACGTTGCCTTTGTGTAGCTTTTGGGCTCTCCTGTTAACAGTTAAGTCTCCTGTTAACAGTAATCTCTAAAATATACTGATAAGAGCTGCAGATTATTTAATCACTACATTTCCATGATGAAATATGTCAAACTTGTGTTAAAGAGCATAGATTCTCCCACAACAGTATTCATTATTTAGACAAGAAAACCACTGAGAAGCTGACAAACCTCCATCAGGCAAGAAGACCATTAGTGTGACATCAATTACTCTGCTAGTAATAAAGACATCTTTTGTCTTTGTTACCGTGTACATGGGGTGAAGGGAGGGGGCAGTGTACAGACAATTACTGGGGTAAATTACTCAGGAGCTGAACTACAAATATATATCAAATGTCTGCTACTTTAGTGTTTTTTTTCCCTTTGAGTGACTAAGTGAATGACGAGGAAGCAACCCTTGTGCCACTTGCTAGCTCCGTCGTCACACAAGGCTAACCTCTTTCTGAGCTTTTTGAAATCCACACCTGTTCTCCAAAAGTACTTCTTTAGTGGTGTTCAACCCTCTTAACTTTGGAGAGTGCCAGGCAGCGTGTGCTTTTGTTAGAATCATATTGCTCTTACCTTGAATACACTCAACTTTGTCATTCTCACAAAGTCTGTGGTTAGGATTAATGACAAATGTATACTTCTCTTATGCAGGCCCAAGTGAGCAGGTGAACCTCAGTCCACTTTGGTTACACTTATAAATTATGAACAGGTCTGCCCACTTCCTGATGACAGAACCGTTGATTACTTCCCCTACTTACTTCTTTCTTACTTATTTTTGAAATATTTAAAGTGTGCTTGTTTTCGTCTAGACTTCAATTGTTTATTCTAACGTTTTAACTGAGACAAAGCTATGCCTCAAATATATCCATTTCTGACAATTCGATATACACATTCTTACTCAGAATAGGACCTAAATGATCATAAGCAGATACAACCTTTCACGTTAAGATTTGGACCAGAAATGTTGTCATACACGTTATTTAATGCAAGGTCTTTTGTCACCAGAGTTTTGGCCTTGAGCCACATTCTTTACAACGAAAGTTTGGCAGGGTCATGTTTGTGTCTACAAGATCAACCCGTCCACTTAAGCCCTGCCTCTTATTTCCTTTACCTTCTACGCTCCTCTTTACCTACTCAGTTGGTCTTAACCACTGGCACGCCTTCGTTAAGCATGAAGCAAGTCGGGCAAAGCCAGCGGAGTCATAATCCTCTTAAGATACTCATTGCTCATTTGTCAGGGTCCAAAAAAAGCGTACTCTTATGGGATTTAGTGGGAAACCATTCCCTCTCTGACCTCTCACTGTGGCTGAATAGATCTGGGACAAGGAGGGATACAGGCATTGGATGGGCTTTTACATTGGAGGCGTGGCTAAGGAACTTTGGAAATCAGAGAGTGGGATTTGGTTCAACGTCACTGCTGTCTGCTCTCAAAATAGCCCTATCTTGACAGGATGTTTTCCTGTCAGTTACCTGTGTCCTTCAGACTACGCTGACACATCCAACCTTTTGGATGAATGTGTTTCTGTGATCAGACCCCTGAAATAGTATAAACAATGAATTGATAGCAGTGTCTGTAGATGTCTTGTCTGGGATGTGTTGTCATCAGCTGCTCCAACAACAAACTGAGACTTTGGGTGGAAAAACAAAAGTAAAAGCTACAGAATAAAGAAATTTATTTTTACATTTAGAAATCTCCATTAACAGTATTCATTCATATTTGGTTTGCATTCTGAGCAGTTTGCTATAAAGATTGACCAGGTACTGCTAAAAACAAGTAATCTGGTTACGGGCCCATGGTGGGCTGCCACTCCGCTAATCTCATGCTAACTTGGTACTATGTTTCTTGGCCATAGGTCCACTTTACAATATCATGTGTTTTGGTCTCAAGGCAGAGCCGTCTCATTGTTAAAATAGCCAGAATCAAAGCCTGGTAAAACAGAATCTTTTGAATAACAAATTAAATGGGTAATTTTCACAGCAAGCACAAACTACAATAATTAAGTGACATAAGTTAGTAAATGTTACTTTCTAGGCACAAAAACAGAGGCAAACTGGTGTTGCTCAGTGTATGGTTTTGCATTCAATTTAAATGTTGCATTGTAATTTGAAACCAAGGCTCTCTTTAGTTTATTTGGCCTGAAAAAAATTGCTGTAAATAATCCATACATCCATTCATTTTATTTAAAATATATATATATATGCTATATGTACAAATAACATTTATTTTATTCATACTTAATTTGCTTCTGTATTTAAAGCTAAAGATACTTTACAAAATAGTATGTGAGACAACTGTGTGTGTGGACATTAAATCAGTAAAGCCTTCATCCAGTCATGACTATTTGTAACCCGGATATCATAAAGCTCAATCACACAACCCAAATTCCAATGGGTTGCTTTTAAAATCCAGAATGTTAAGTATGTGTGTGCCAGTAGATGTTATAGATGCAGAGAACAGGTGGGAATAACTCTTCTTTCATTCCAGTTTTGTGATGGATAAAGAGGCTGCAACATACAACTTACATTAAAGATATTTTGTCTCCATGTGTCTTAATGTTACAGTTTTATTTTCCTACAGCGTTGTCAACTCCCAAACTAAGAATGGTGCCACGCCGCTCTACCTGGCCTGCCAGGAGGGTCATTTGGAGGTCGTCCAGTACCTGGTCAAGGATTGTGGGGCGGATCCGAGCATCAGAGCCAATGACGGGATGACACCTCTGCATGCTGCTGCCCAGATGGGCCACAACACTGTCATCGTCTGGCTGGTATGTTGGGATGTCAGAACAAGTATCGTATACAAATAGAGTTGATTTATTCCTTGATCCACATCCCTTTCTAAATACAGTTAATGCAGTTTCATATTCAAAATGACTCTTTATTAACACCAGAAGAACTTTCTTGCATCATGCATCATGTTTAAAAAATGTGTCCTGACTATGTTTTTATTGAACTGTGAAGGCAAAGTTGTTATACCCTTTCCCCCAAAAGCAGCTTTCATTAATTCCTAATGTTTTAGAAGATTACTTGATGAGATGAGAATAACTCATATCATTATGCTTCCTCCTTTAGATGAACTGCATAGAGATCGGCCTGACAGACAGGGACAGTGACGGCGCCACGGCCATGCACTTTGCAGCCAGTCGTGGCCATGCAAAGGTGCTAAGCTGGCTGCTGCTGCACGGCGGAGAGATTGTCACTGACAACTGGGGAGGGAGCCCGCTTCACGACGCTGCAGAGAACGGTGAACTGGAGGTATGTTTTGTTAGTTTTTTCCTTCTATAGTGCTCTATACAGGTGAAACTCAAACAATTAGAATATTGTGCAATAGTTAATTTATTTCAGTAATTCTACATAAAAGGTGAAATTAAATATTATTTAGATTCATAACATGCAAAGGGATATATTTCAAGCTTTTATTTGTTATAATTTTGATGATTATGGCCCACAGCTTATGAAAACCCCAAAATCTCAGAAAATGTTAACATTACTTGAAATCAAAAAAAAGAAAAGAAATGGATTTTAAATACAGAAATGTTGGACCTTTGAAAAGTATAATAATGCAAATGCACTCAGTACTTTGTTTGGGCCCCTTTTGCCTGAATTACTGCCTCAATGCGGCTTGGCATGGATGTTATCAGCCTGTAGCACTGCTGAGGTGTTATGGAAGACCAGGATGCTTCCGTGGCGGCATTCAGCTCTTCTGCATTGTTCTTTTTTTGAATTTGGGGTTTTCATAAGCTGTAAGCCATAATCAAAGCTATGGAAAATAAAGGCTTGAAAGAGCTCGCTTTACATGTAATGAGTCTATATATTAGTTTGACCTTTAAGTTATATTACTGAAAATATTATAATATATAATATTCATATATTCATGTAGGAGCATTATGATTATCGCTGCTCACATATCCATACCAAGTCTCACATGTAACCATCCGTTTTGAATGAATGGCCTCCAACTTATGGTTTTACCACCGCTCCGACCATATACTTTGACTAACCTTTTGTCATGTCAAGTCTGGTCAGTCTGCTTTTTCAGCACAAGCTTGATGTATTAAACATGGAGAGATTTGCATTTTTTGCACATTGTTATTAGCACTGCATAAGAAGGGTTTGAAATTGAACTCAAAGGATACTGATCAAAACTTTGAAATACAGGGTGCTTGCCCAAGTTTTGGCATTTTGGCAAGAGAGAACATTATTAAGAAGCTAACAGACATGAGTCAATATGGCAACACAAAGCTTTCTCTGAGAACAAGCAGCTTAGTCTGGCTTCCACTTGGCACTTGACAGGGAGGTTTCCAAACAGATGCTTTAAACTATTCAAAGTGTATTTTGATTACCAGAATTGCTTTGTATTAACAAAGAAGTGGAAAGTTTCCCCCATCATTTAGAAACAAAGCATATCAACCCTACATTAAGTGTTCAGATTATATGAAGCATATTTCATGTCCTGTTATCTAGATCAGTGATTATATTATTTATGAGCAACACTGTGTACATATGTCCGTGAAATAGATTGTCAATTACTAATCAGGTCATATTCTGCATCCACCTAGTGAGGATCTTATAACTAATTCAAATGTACTTTTGGATATTTTTATTTTAATAAATGTAAATATAACAAATAGTTTTACAATATTTTTCTCTTGTATACTTGGTAAAGTTCTGTATTGTAGTATAAATTTGCAAAAACTAGAATTTATGTCAACACTGTGGTCTACATCTAAGTTGTGTAATTATTCACCCAATGCTTTTAACTTTTCCCCAGAGCTAATCATTTGGCAAGTTCTTGTGCAAGTTAGATTTACTATTACGGATTTTAGCAACATTTTATCTTTTCTTTTGTCATTTCTGACTTTTACCACCTTCTACGTTTCTATCATGTCACTCTCCAGTGCTGTCAGATCCTTGTGGTCAATGGTGTGGACTTGGGCATCAGGGACCAGGATGGATTCACAGCAGCAGACCTGGCTGAATACAACGGCCACTCCCAGTGTGCCAAGTATCTGCGCACTGTGGAGAACATGGTAAGAGAAACAGCTGTGCATTCTGACCAACTCTACCTTCCCTTTGGACGGGGCCAGACCTAACAGGATATTATCAGTGAGGATCAAAGTATGTTAATTTATACAAACTTTACATCCCATCTAAGAAATAAACATTAAGTAAAAAGAAACATTAGGTGTAGATAGTTTAGTCTATCTTGATTAAATCATCGGCTGCCCCTTAAAATACTTTGATTTTATATCTAATAATATTCACATTAACAACAATACAACATTTAATTGATTTTTACATAATAAACAATATCTCAAACTCTACTGATTGGATTTTCCTTTAACTTGACTGAAAGATGTGCTACTTGCTCTTTAACACCAACTGCAGCCCTTCAGGTCAGTGGTTCCCAACCTATTGGCTGGGACCCCAAATGTTGCGCTGGACAAATCTGAGGGGGTTACAAGATGATTAAAGAGCTACAGAAAAGAAGAAAAAAATATATGTTTATTTTTTTCCTCCACTGTTTTTGCTATATCTGGATTTTTTCATCTTTGTAAAGCCAAATATCCAATTGAAACTATCGAAAAAGCAAAGTCACTTTGGTTGAACTGTTCATAACTATCTGTGTGCAGATAGTTTGTAATTTACGCCCACACTAGCGACATAACCGGGTGACATGGTCATAAATAGTCTTCAAGATTTGGAACCACAGTTTTTGGTGCTTCCCTTTTTGTTGAATGTCTCAGACACTGCTTCTAGGTTAGGTTCTTGTCTAACTTGGGGACATATGTCTTATCAATTTGTATTTTGGAAAACTAATTGGTGAAATGGGAACTCAAAACAAAAAAACATACAGCATTTGTTCAAGGCAGAGAACATTCGTGAAGCATGGCATGTGAACTGTAGCCTTGTTTGTTCAATAAACAGCACCAAAACCCAACTTTCACTTCAGTCCAGCTCTGCATGAAATAATGAGTTATGTCTACTGTAGTGATTACATCTTCCACAACCAAACTATGGTCCAAATTCTGTGTTGTATTAGTCAAACATCAGATTTTTTATATTCTAATGATAATTAAAAACTCAAATTCTTCCATAGTTGGTCCCCCAGAGCCAAATTGCAACCTTGGAAAACAGAAGACCGTCTCTGCGCCAACATGTTTTTCTCTGCTAATTAGCAGAGCTATTAACATTTGATTAACAGCGGACTCCACAGCTTCAACCCACTGGTCTCCCCAAGCGGCCAGAGGAATATTAACTCCTCCACACTGAACTCTCTTTGGTGTGTGGGAAACATATTTCCTCCCTCTTGTACTCTTTCCATTAGGGACATGCAGGCAACTGAATCCTGCGCTGTGGGAAAAGCAGCGGGCCCAGAGCTTTTTTGATCAGCTGTGAGAAGTTTCATTAGTGTGCAGTAATTAAACTCATAATGCTGTTCTCCTCATGTTAAGCATCAGGGAATGAGAGGAAGTGAGATTTAAGAACTGATGAATGTATCCATTGTGTAATGACGCTGTATCGTTTTGAATCTAAATTAAATTTACCAGACATGTTTTATTAATTACCAATTACTTAAGAAAGAATTAATAAATTCATGGTTTTGTTGTTTTTACTTCTGTGGAAATCATAACCACACCTTGGGCAGTTCAACAAACCAATATATTAATGCTTGTATTAATGAAGTTCCTCCTCTGATAGAGTGTGGAGCACCGTGTTTTGTCTCGGGACCCCTCAATGGACCTCGAATACAAGCAGCCGGACTCGGGCCTCTCGTCCCCAAACACCACCATGCCCCCTGCCAACCAGGCTGCACACTTTGACATCAGTTCACCATCAAGCTCCCTGTCCAACTATGACTCAGCCAACTCCAGCCAGTCCAGCACTGGCGAGAAGAGGAACAGTTTAACAGTGGCACGAGGCCTGCCCGCTCAGCTGAACTCAGTCTCACAGACAGGTCTGCAACGCATGAAGTAAAAATTAGAATTTTCTTTTTATAAGGTGAACCAACAATGTGACTAGAATATAATACAACAAAGGATGACTAGCTCAACAGTGAAATGTATTTTTACCAGCTAATAATCAGAAGGTTACTGTAGGTGAGACAGGCTTGCAGTCTTTAGTCATTTAGCCATACATTCTCGACTGCTGTTACTTGTACATGCCAAATGTAGCATCTTAGCAATTGGGAACCCTCACTTGTTTACTGAAGAGAAGCTGACATGCAGCAGTTCGCCTCCTTTTGATATATGTCATAGGTGCATGGTACACTGGTGCTGCACCCTAGTGGTCTGTGTGCAGTTAAGTTTGTTTTGGATGGGCTGGACTGATATTAGAGTAACTCATGTTTCTCATTCATGTTTACTAGTATTAAGATAAGCAAGCAGAGTAAATGTTGAGAGGGTTTCTTAATGCTTTGTTTTGTTAATTGAACCATGTCTTTGTTACAGGTGCATCAGAGTCAGCCATTTCAGACATGCAGGCGTATATGGACTTGCTAAACCCAGACATTGGCTCTGACATACCCAAGAAGAATGAGATACCTGCGGATGCAGACTCCAAGCCCCCACCACCACCAACCTATCCACCCCCGCCTCCTCCACAGTCTCCACCAGTGCTCCCTCCACCCCCGAGCTTCCCAGCACCACAGCACCCTCAGGAGCCGACATCAGCTGAGTTCTTGAAGGTGAAAAGCAATTTACGACACGTGGACAGCAACACCGGCAAGACAGAGGTAAAGACTAAGGCAGCAAGTGCCTGCTTGAGCTCAAATGTTTAAGCAGTTTTAAGTCGAGCCTCAGAGCTGTGCAAATATTTCTTAATCTAGAAGGAAATCTCCTGACAATTACATGTTTAATTAGATCTTAGTTTGTACTTGCCCATCAAACAGTTTTATTGTGCAGAATTAGTTAGTAAAGTGTCATGTGACATAAGTGATAAAAATCCTAAAAGAGCAGAAGCATCAGGGTGTTTTGGATAAATTGATCATTAGCTACAATTTTCCCTTGTGTCTCATCAGTTGGACTATTGCTCCAGTTGGGCTATTGCTCTTGTGTAACAATGTGCCTTGTCTGGGTGCCTACAATGATGTTATTGTGTTGGCATGGCTAACAAGGCTAACAAAAGATGCTCATTACCGTGGCATGCTTGACAAACACAATGGTTGTTGTGATTGGTTTGGTCTTAATTCCACTAATTAATCTGGCTACAGATCACTCATAAGTGCTTTAAAAAACAGACAAGGAGCAGCAATTATAATTGGCTTCAGCATTAGTTTCAGTGCTGCTTTTGGTGGTTCAGTGCTGTGAAGTACATCAAAACTGGTTGTGACGTTTTTGAAGTTGGGTTGTAATTATAACAAATAACCAATTCAGGAGATCACTTTAACCTCATGAAAAATGTATCTCCTTGTTGTTGCCATAAGTTCCAGTGAGGAAAGTCTCTGTCCAATCCAATAAACAAAGTTGCATATTTTTCAAATAATCATTGTTTTAGTATTTATTTTCTGCAAGTATAACAGAAGCAAAATAGTGTTTGAAATTATCTTTTCTTGTTGCATAATGTTTTGTAGCAACATCTCGAGATCAGCCTGATTAAAAGGTTGTGAGTGCAATTTTGTTTTATCTTAAGTCAGGGAGCAGCAGAACCAGCTGAGATAGATATATATATATATACATATATATATATATTAAAAAAAATTTGCTCAGACAGAGGCTATGTGGTTAGATCTGCTATGCAGTTAGTTGTTTGTCAGTTGCTGTTATAATGTCCACACAGGTAGCAATAGTGTCTTGTCTCCAGGGTAAGCTCTGTGTGTGTTTGTGTGTGCACGCATACGCCATCAGCCATATGGGGGAGGGTTTTTAATTAGTGCCACCCCCTAACCTCTCTGTACCTAGGTGACCAGCATGGGCCTCGTCCTAATTAACAATTTAACAAAAGCCAGTGCTCAGATCACATGCATGCACATTGCGTGTGCGCAAGCACACACACCAAACACACACACACACACACACACTTCAGTTCACAGATCAGTGTCTACCATATACATTGGGGAAACAATCTACCTTGGGCGCTGTAGTGACAGGGAACAGTAACTTCATCCAGGGATACAGCTGATCAGATGGACCAATCTAGCAACATGTAGACTGTTGGTGTGTAGAAAAGATATTACTACAAATGTTGTTGAACCAGTTGAAAATACAGGAAATTTCAGGCTTCTATATTTCACAGTTTTTTACTCCATAGGCTTCTTTGGTGCGGCTTCTTTTCCTCATTTGTCTGCATTTGCCTTGACTGAAGTCAAATGTTTTGTGTGAAGCAGCCAAACAAATGCCTGCTTTGCCTCTCATGTTTTGTATTTCAAGTCCCTTCATAAAACTTGGACTTTGAGATCGCATCTGCGATTAAGCTATTTTCCTGATAATTCAGGGCAGTGAATGCTACAGTATCCTAATAATCCTAAAGCCTGATAGATTTGATTGCAGTCAGCCATGGTGAGGGCAGCACCTGGGTCTTTGTGTTTTGCAAAAGAGGCACTGGGGCAGGGTCGGGGAGTGGTTGGTCTGTGGGCTTTTGGTGACATCATTGCCACTGCTGTGGTCGGCCTGATAGGTTATTGATGAAGCTTCTGGGTAAAGTGACCGGGCAGGTAGAGTGACAGGCACAGCACTGAGCAGATAGGAGGTGACACTCTGGATTTGGTGACAGGTACTCTCTGTGCTCCGCTGACATTTGTGGGTGAGGCTCTATCCAGACTGTGGGAGAGTTGCAGGAGAGAACTCGTTGCGCTAAGGTAAGCTTATCAGAGGAGTAAGAGACCTTTGTTTTTCACCAGGCAGAAGTGATGTCATGTAGAAGTTTGTGCTGCAGATACAGAAAATGTATTATGAGTTGCTTTGTGTATTTTGGCAAATCTCCAGGTGCTGTAGCTGTTTGAGCTGCTCTATGGTTGAACAATGAATGTGCTGTACTTTCCTTTGTGTGCAAACGTTTTAATCATTTTAAAATGGCACCAACAGCCTAATTGTGTATGACCTTTCATTATCTGAGACTTTTGCATACTACATGTAGATGTGGTGAACCATTTCAAACCACAGCGAGGCTAAACAACCTTTGATAATGCATACAAAAAAAAGGAAATATATATATTGACAATGACTTGTTGCTGAAAGACCGATCCGTATAATGGGGAGAAAGGCAGACTGGCTGTGTTCGTATGTCTGTGAGGGAAGGGAGGAGGGCAGCTAAAATGCTTTGTACATTTGCTTTTGTTGACCCATGTCCCTGGAGGATGACAATCAAACCATCTGGAGTGCTCCCCTGCTCACATTACCCTCCCAGCTGATGAGTGCTCAGGCACCATTTCTTTGACAGCAGACATGAGTCAACAACACTAAACAGTCTTATAAGAACTCAGAACATGACACCACAATTGAGGAGAGGTCAGTGGTCAGCCATCTATTATTTTCGCTTACGTTAACAATCAACATCTGCTTGACGTCTGAGGTCGATGTCTGGAATTTGTGAGAGGTCATGGTGTCGGTAAGCATTAAAATGTAAATTAATGCAAGTCTAATGCTGATCCCTGGATTTGAAAGGCAAAGTAACTATTTTTACTATGATACTAGGTAATGATTGTAATTAACTTCCAATGTTGATTCTTGAAAAAATATCAAGTGAAAAGGGGCTGCTGCTTTCATATTTGCACACCATTCCACACTGTTGGAAAAAAGTAATGCCTATATAAAGATGTAATGAAAAAAATGTTTAGCCAAGTACTACATGCAAATGAAAGGCTTTTTGCATTATGAAAATGTAGCCACGGCTAGACCTGAAGGCTTCTTCATGTTAGTTATTAGGTCATCAAAATGCAAGGTGAGCTTATCTACTGCTAATGCCTGGTTACATACAGTCTCACACATCTATTCTCAGAGTAGAATACAGTTAAAACTCTCAGACTGACATGAGTTTGATATCCTGCCTTTACAGGTCCAGTTGTGTGAGATCTCTGCTCTGTTAGAGCAGAAAATGAGTGCTCATTTAAAAGGGCCAAATTAAGTGATATCTGACATGTGTTCTCTGGACAGAAGTATCTTTCTTACATTGGTGCAAAAGCCGCATGTGAACTCTTATGTTCTGTGTCCCTGCAGTCTACAAGAAAAACTGCTAATGTTTTACTAGAACTGAACTAAAGCTTTATGTTATTCAAATAACATTGCTTTGGTCACACGAGAGGGCTAATCTGGGAACAAAAGCTACTAAGTATGTCCTACAGTGTGTTGACCCACACATGATATAGCATGGTTTAACCATAATAAAACCACGTCCTGCCATTGACCACCCAGTAATACTAAAAGTAATCGGTTTGTCAACCAAAGATGAATGGCGATGGAATGTAACTAAGTACATTTACTCAAGTAATTTATGTAACTACAAATTTGAGGTACTTGTACTTTGAGTGTTTTCTTTCCATGCCACTTTCTACTTCTACTCCATCACATTTCAGAGACAAATATTGTGTTTTTTACTCCACTACATTAATCTGACAGCTTTAGTTTCTAGTTACTTTACACATTAGGATTTTTCCACACAAAACACATGAAGTTAATAAAATACAATGTTCTATTATTAACAAAATAAGGGCCTACAAAAACAACAGAGATGAGTAGCTGATTAAACACAGAACTGTTTAGATTGTTTTCAGTTTGTAAAATGTGAGGATGTTTACTTTTAATTTTAATACTTTAAGTACATTTTCCCAGTGGTAACAGATATTTTTACAGCGTGGTATTAGTACTTTAACTTAAGTAAAGGATCTGTTTACTTCTTCCACCACTGGTTTGCAATTATAATCATCATTTTCCTCCGGTTTAATTTCTTTGACTTTTCTTTTTTAGGAATGAATACAAGATAAATTGTATTACTATACAAAATGTAACTACTATGTTTTGCAAAATAAATCCTCCAAATACCCTATTTCATCTCCCATTTCCTGTAATGAAATGTACTACCTTGTCTTTTGTAGCTAATTTCACTTTGGGCTGCAAATAAGGATTATTTTCAGTACTGATTAATTTGCCGATTGTTTTGACTATTTTATCTATTTATTTTGTATGTAAAGAAGGTGATGTCTTATCCAAATAACAGTTGAAAACCCAAAATATATTCAGTTTATCATATAACATTTTTTAACATTTAAGGAGTTTAAACTAGGGAATGTTTGGTTGATATCAAAACACCAATCAACTAATCGATTAACAGACATTCATGTCTAAATGGGCTAAAGTTTAATTTATCATATCTGGGCTAATAAAAACTTGATTTGAAAAACTAAAAGCTAATGATTAGGTTAAACCAAACATTCTTCTCACTGATTTTGTCATCTGTTAAGCAACTGACTCCTGGAGAAAACCACAACAAACTGCGGCGTGTGGATTCAAACAGGAGGTCAAGGAGCTTCAGCAAGCAGCCCAGCACTGGGGACTACTACAAGGCCCTGGGCAGCGACACAGCCGAGCCCCGAGGGAGCAAAGGCATGGCACCCAACGAGGAGGTAAGCCACATCTCTGATGTTTATGACATTAATATGTGTGGAAAGGTTACCACAACAAAGGGTCTATATTTTTCTGTGTCCACCCTCATTACCATTAACCAACAAGCACTGACCTGAGGACTGAAAAGAAAATGCCACCCTTCTTTAAAAGTTGTAAATGGTAACTGGTTTGTTATATTTCTCATGGTGGTTAATGAAAAGACATGTTGAGACTGCATTACTTACTTTTAATAGGACATTTGCTGCATTTTAATTGACGTTTTATTATACTAATACATTTTTATTTTATCATTTTGGTGATGATTTACACCGTTTTCTGCCAGTCATCGGACCTCCACTAGGAAATAATCTTTTCAATTTAGTTTACCTAACAAACCTAATTGTCATGTCCTTTTGATAAGGTACAGATTTGTTTGTTCATCAGGGCAGCTGCTCATTTCACACAAGGCTTGATATTGTAAAGACTTTTTAAAGATCAATTATAACATGGATTGGAATGTACTTTAGCATGCACTGCTATAGTGTTTGTAAAATTGACTAACAATTAGTATATTGGCTGTAACTCTAATGGATACTGGTATAGGGTTTGTAAAAGGTTAAAATACTGTGCACTGGTTGTACTGTTTGGGGTTGTGTGGGCTCCTTATAAGGTCAGGGTGAGGTTTAGCTGATTGATGCTGTGGCATTAGGTTACCGCAGTGACTGCACTATTTGCCTGTGCATTACACCACACAGCAGGTTACCTCGGCTTTTGTTTGCCACCTGATGCAAACTTCTCCCTCATTTCCATTGCCTCGAGTCTCCACCCTGTTGTGTAAACTGTTCAATAAGATACAATAGAAACAAACTCAGGACAATTGCAGACAAGAGATCACTTACATTAAGTCACCAATGACAAGGGATCAATATCAATAAATGTTGTATTTTCACTTCAATTTTTTCAAAGTTAGCTTGTTTTAGTGACAGCTTGTGATATCCTTTGGATTTGTTAGTATTGGTATTATTGCATGCTCGTTATTTTATCTTTTAAGGTGGTTACTCTAAAAACAAGTCTTTAAGATCACGTTAAACAAATTAGTTTGAAAATGTATAAGGTATTTGTTCATGTTGTGAGTTGTAGGTTTGTATTTTGTAAAAAAAAAAAAAAAAAATACAAAATGTTATTTTAACCCTGACATTCAGGTTTCCTGTAAGGCTGTATTTTCTAGTATATCCTTTGATTCAAACTTCAAAATATGTAAAATATAATTACACCTTGTCATTTTTATTTGTATCAATATATAATAATAATAAAAAAAATTATAAGGTTTCTAAACAACTAATGTATTGCTGATTATTTTGGCTGTTTTGGTTCAAATAGCCATACAAACGGAAACCTCACAAACCATCTGTTGCCACATATCTGCACAGGCAGCTCAATGAATAGAGTCTGTTAGAATCTCATCAAAGTCCCTGGAGAGGTGTTCTTATAATCTCATGAGTATCAGTAGTGGGGGCTTTCTGGGTGACACAGGGTACAATCCACATTGAGCCAATTAAAGGCTCCGTGGGGCCTCTCCTGGTCTCAGAGGCACCCTAGCAGATGGGCAGCCAATCAACAGGAGCAACGGCACGTGCTGCCAAGAACCATCTGGAGCCCCACTCTCTCCCTTGCTCCCCTCCCCAACTCTCTGGGGGGTTTGAAAAGTATAGGGGACAACAATGATGAGCACGCGTCTGGAGAACTAAGGAGGGGCGGGTCGAGTTAAATGTCACGGTCAATTAACTTGCTTCCAAAAGAGTAATGGCACGCTTTCAGAGAGTCAGGCACGTGCAAGCTGGGGGGCGCAGGGCATGGGGGTTAAAGCACTATCACTTGCAGTGACAGATGGCATCTTCCCACTGTTTCCCTCAGTGTTTCCCCTAGAGATTAGGTCATATTAGCTCTGTTATTAGCAATAGGGTATTATGTCTTCATGAGTTGATTATGGCATGAGGCGGAGGGAGGACACAACTAATAGGGTCTGCATACATCTGTCACGGTCAACAGTCTTCATGAAAGAATGTAGTGCTCCCTTAGCTCAGTAGGAGTTTTAACTGGCATGCCTATGAAAGCAGGGAAAACAAATTCAGTCACCGTTACCTGTTTAATTGAAAAGTTTGAAGTAGTAAATTAACACTTTAATTTGGGTTTATTTTTCTTTAGTCAAAAAGGTATTTTAAAGAAGCAGGTGTTAATTGTTTAATGTCTTAATGATTTGTTAACTTAATTATACATGTAAACACATGACATCTGGCAAATGTAGTGCAAAATCACAGTGATTACCGGAGGCATACATAAAAGCTTTGGGATTTTAATTATCAAAGATGTTAATGTTGTTAAAGTTGTGAAATGATTAAGAGGTGTGAAATGATTAAGAGGTGTTAACATTTTATTAGACAATATCACAGTATGGGCCCCTGTCACATCACTGTTGTCAGTAACCAGATATTGGCTAAGAGAGTACAACAATGTGGTTGCTTGGAGAAAGTTAATGGGTATGACTGAATAATTCTGCTCCGTCCCTCCCTTGTCTCTGAACAGGGCTCTGTGTTATTGGAGGAGCCTACCGACAGCCCCACCCACAGCTCAGAGAATGGCACCACAGAAGAATCAGTTGCGCCCCCACCACCTCCACCTCCGCCTCCTCTTCCCTCAAGCAATCCGACGCCAATACCCCCTCCGCCTCCTCCATTGCCCCCGGAGACGCCAACCACCCAGAATTACTCTGCCAGCAACACCTCAACCAACCAGCGACGCCTATCTTCTTCATCAGGAAGTGAGTGTCCCTTAACTTTTTTTTCTCTCTATTTCTTCATTCTTTCAATATTTATTTCTCTCCATTTCCCACGTAGTTTTGGCACTAAAATCTGGTGAAATATATGCTTATATAAATAAAATGGGACAATTATTCATAGAAAGCAGAGCCCCTGGTATTAATGGGAACACTGTAATCTCACTGGTAAAGATACATTGAGTTTGACCCTAGCATCCTAAATAACAGATTATAAATTAATGATGTAGGGCTACCATTACCCTGAAAACTGGTTCATCCACTTCCGTAAGTGCCTTGGGCTGCCCTGGATTCAGCAGTCTGACAGTTTACATGTTGATCAGTCCATAAGTCTTTAAAAAATGTTGGAAAAAGTCCAATGACTTTCTCCAAAATACACAAGTCCTAGAATTTCACCTAACAAAGCTTTGGAAATTGAGATGTTGTTGAATTTAACTAGGCGTAAAAAAAATGGCAGATCCCTGTCAAAGTTTATCCAAAATTTGCCCAAGGAGATGAATGAAGTATCTATCTGTTCCAGATCATATAACTATTTCTCAGAAAATGGTAATACTAAGAATGCCTCAGAAAGATCTAATTAGTAATAAACCAAAATACACAATTAAGTAAACTATATAACAAATAACACACTTTAAAGAAGAAAAAGAAATCCACATAATTTTGCCCAGCACTTTCCAAACTTGAACCTTAGAGAAGATGAGGAAAATATTCCAAAGTAACACATGACATCACAAAAACTTGGAAAACAGATCTAAGATGGCTGGGCATGCAACAGGGGCTCCGATGTCAAACAGCAGTAGCATTAAGAATAACAACGGCTAAAACATGCAAGAAACAACAGTATGCTAATGCTGTTCCAAGTTTATTTTCCTCCCAATTAACCCCTTAATGTACATTTCTGTTTATCGTTTTACTGTTTTCTTTCATCGGCTCCATCTCCGACTGTTTCCTCTCTGTTTTTGTTTGTTTTCCTCCGTTTTTGCCTGCCATGGTCTGTCCTCACTGCTACTCTGTCAAGGTTGGGATATGTCTGCCTCTCAAAGAATTATGAAGAGTAAGTACGGACCACAAACCAGAGAGTCTTTCAACTAAATCAGTTCACTCATTGTACACAAATCCAATTTGGGGTGCACAATAGGCCTTTGTACTTTCCTTCTTATCATAAAATAAACCCCACCTGTGTCACCCTATAGTCGACAAGTGAACTCTAAGAAGTTCCCTGTGAATAAAAAAATAATAATTACCGGGTAACAAAGTAAGGATACAAAATTTATCAACAACCCGTCTGATTTCTCAAAACAGTGGCTGACCTGTTTTTTCTTACATTTTTTTACAACATAAAAAATGACCATCTTTCCAGTGGGCCATCACTAAATGTTCGAGTTTATTTAGCAATTAAGCTTTTTATTCTTAACAATTTTATTCTCATGTCAATACAATAAAGATAAATCAATACTTTTGTGTTTACTGTGGTTTGAACAAGTAATATTGATTATACCAAACTATTTTTCCCATAGCATAATTTTATAAATTAGTAAAGCAGCCACATAGGGAACAGATGATTAAAGCTGAATTGTGGTGAGATTCTTGATGGACACAGCATGTGAGGATGCTCATTATCTCAAAGAAAGGTTCGTGAAGGATCAATTACAGTACTGTATGAATTCAGCTTTGTGTTTTGGCTGACAAGCAACTCATAGCTCAATACACAACACAGATTTTTAATAAAGCAGAAATAGACAAAATAAATCAATTAAGCAGTAAACTGCTTGCCTCATGTAGGCATCTTAATGTTTAGTTCATAAAATATACAATTTTCTTACTAATTGTGCCCCACCTGCTGCCTAATGGTAGGATACCAATAAAATACTTACTGCTAAAAGGCAGTGTGTGCTTACTAATGGCGGGATTTGTGCTTCATTGTTAAATCAGGTCATAAACAGGCAGTTAGGTGGCCATAAAATTAAACTCCACTAACACATCTTAGGGCTTAAGATGCATTTACAACTTAAATGGTCCTTGTGTTGATGGTAACAAACCAGGTAGTGGATTGAAAATGCGGCTGCAACAATGAGATAGACATTCTCTTTTGTTTCCTATTGATCAACACAGGAAAGAGGATTGTACTTTTTATATTTTACAGGACACATATTTATCTGAAGTGCTAAGGAACAGTGTGTGCTTCATAATATGATTCGTTCTAAAGTCTTAAATCAGGTAATAAACCAGCAGTTAGGTGGTCATAAAATGAAAGCCGCCAACACTTCTGAGATCTCAAGATGAGTTTACAGCTCAGATGCTCATTGTGACGGCAACAAACCAGGTGGCTTTAGACCTTTAGAAGTTTCTTATTGTTTTCTATTAATTAACAGGACGAAGAGAATTTTACATCACAGGACCCATCTTTATCTGAAGTGCTTTGAAATAGCACAACTATTTACAGATGCAGCAGCTTGACTTTGACTTGAAACCTTTTGTCCTGTGATGTCTATTGTGAGGGCTATTTGTCAAATGTTCCTTACCTGTCACAGCTCCACCCTCCTTTACATTCACCCTGGCGGACCTGCCAAGTCCACACCCTTAAGCCTAAACAGAAATTAGCTACACACAACCTCTGACGCACAAATACTACAATGTATTCAAATAGCTACAAGTACCGCAACTTTAGCCTAGTGTAATATTTTGACTTTTACACATCTGATTGTGGAGAATCAAGCGTTTCTGAAACTCTGTAATGAAGATTTATGAGGGGAAATGATTGAAGGTAGGCTACATATATTGCCAAAATTAGAAATCTTTTTTTCCTGATAAAGTTACATTTTAAATACGAATATTTTTAGAAATGTTTGATAGCGTTCATTGCACCTGGCAATGGAGATCTATTGAACAATATACAGTATCTGTGAACTGACAGTGAACTAACTCTGGACAGCTGTCACATGTTGTCGTAAAGTGTGTCAGGTTTCAGTAGCCATTTCCTTTAAATCAGAAATGTTTTACAGGCCAAAGTTACAGTGTGTAACTGTACATTGTAAAAAAGTCAGGCGTGTCTGTCACCAGTTGCTTACTTTTCTTTTTTTTTAGTAAGTGTGAGGTGAGACTGTATGCATGTCATGAATGCGTGTATGATTTAATTGTGTCAGGTTTGCTGCAGTAAGGATTGGTCTGGTAGGGTGGACTAACAAGCTGGGGATTGAATGGTGACTGTGTGTGCGTGTGTCCATGTGTGCGTGTTAATTCCTGGCCGGCTTGCCAATGGCTCGCTGTCACTTCCAGTTACTGGTGATTCCTTTAGATTTCCCCCAACTGTGATGATGGGTCTTTAATAGAAAGCTGCTCTCTCTTCCCCAAGTGAGAGAGACAGAAAGAGGGAGAGCAAGGGAGAGTGAAGAGGGTGTCAGGCTAGCAAGGCTGTGTCCAGCTAGACTATTGTGGTCGCCTCAACAGGGAACATTTTTACGGAAGGAATTTTTTTTTTTTCATTCCCCAAGTAGAAAATGAGCGATCAATGAGGGACTAAGGATATTCGATTTATTGGAGGTTTACATTCACTAAAACAGGTGAGGTAGCTGTTGGCTCTTAGTGTGTTTGTGCCAACAATGTGAAATGTAAATGTTTTAAAACAGTGTTTAAGCTTAAAGTTTAGCTGCTATAAAAGTTAGTTGTACATTCCATTATCACAATTGATAATTAATCATCAATTGATTGATACTAAATCTTAAACATTTGTTGCATAAATGCAATTAAATAGCTACCATGGTATTTTTCCTCTGAAATATACATTTGTATTTGGTTTATCATGTGTTTATTTTCCAGTTTTGACAAACTAAACGTGGCCTCACATGTAAGCTACTTTAACGTTGCCTGCACTTTCTTCCATTTTGTTTGTCCCTAAAAAGTGAAAACCAAGTTCCCTTGTAATTGCATTCCCAACAGAAGAAGTATTAGAAGTATGCCTGAATTTGTTGCATTGTTCCCCATATAATCAGATTAGGGTCCATGGAAGCATGCATGCATTTTACCATAGACCTAGTTTAAAAAAAGTTAAAAGTTCAATAGTAGCTTAGCTGTGTATCGGTCAGATGACAGAGATTGTGTGCCTCCTCTCTTTTGGGTCACTGAAGTGAAACAATTTTGAGTTATCTAATCCTGGCTCACTGCAATTGTTGATTGATGCAACAGTTGCCTATGTGCTGTATTTGTATTGGTTATTTTGAAATGTCTTTGACATGTATTTACTGGAGTTTGGTAGCTGGAAAAAAATGTAATAATCAAAATTGTGTTACAGAAAGACATGTCTTAAGAAAACCCTGAACCCCAAGAGATTTAAAGGTAAATGCTAATCAAAGTAAACACACCTAAAAATTAAATTTATTTAGATTTTCCTTGAGAGACAGTGGTTTAGTTCAACATAATGGCCTCCCAACACTGTGCAACATGCTCCAAGTCAGCATTGTTACCTGCCTGATCGGATGAAATATTTAAACACTGAAATGCCACCCAACACTTCTCTCCCTCCCTCTTCTTCAGTGTCTCACTCTCTCCGTTTCTCTCTCCATCTATTCAGTCTTTACTACCTGGTTTCACTTTTCGGATCCATCCTTTTGTCTGCAGGCACAAAATCTTTCAACATGATGTCCCCCACTGGTGACAACTCTGAGCTGCTGGCAGAGATCAAAGCAGGAAAGAGCCTCAAGCCAACACCTCAAAGTAAAGGCTACACCACTGTCTTTTCCAGCAGCGGACCCACAGGCAACAATGTAGGTCCACAGCCTTCCAGTACTACTGACTACAAATGAAGAACTGGTATTTTGGTAATTTTAGAAATTCAGCAGTCACTCTGTCTTCATTCCTAATTAAGTCCGAGTAAATGTAAAGACACACAGACTAAAATGGATCCGCAAAATTATCCAAACCCATTAACGTAAGAGACGTGCATCTTGTGACACATCAACTTCACACAAAAATGCCTAATGTGGGTTTCTAACTGTATGTTTCTCATGATTTTGTGGTTACAGGTTTAAAAACAATCAAATGGTTACCAGTATTTTACACACCATGTTCTCTTGTCCATTGGTGTCTTTATTTTTATCAGGAAAACACAGCATCTCCACCAGAGACCCGCACATCTAGCCCACCTGCCAAGCCTTCATCCCCTCCACCATCCAATACGTCTGTCACCTCTCCACCCATTACCCCTAGTCCCAGCCCCAGTCCCACTGGCTCCGGTTCTGCCAGGACCATGTCAACCTCTTTGAGCTACGAGAAACTGTCCTCCAACTCTGTCATCAATGGGAACGGAGCTGGCACGGCAGGAGCAGAGTCAGGGCGGAAGATGAGCCTTGCAGATGTGGAGGCACTAGTGCCCACTCATGATGAACAGGGAAAAGCGATCCCTGAATGGAAGAGGCAGGTGATGGTGCGAAAGCTTCAGGTCAAGATGCAAGAGGAGGAAGAGCACAAGCGCAAGGTAGGCTAATGTTGCAAAGCTTTAGAAAGATCTAGAAGTGTTATTGTGTCTTAGCTATCCCATTTGTGGTCCAGTAAATCTAAATTGCTCTGTAACCTTGATTATATATGGCTTCATTTTGAAATAATTAACAACACAAAGGGGATAGCTGGTGCTTGGATTTAAGTTTTGTTTTTTGCGTTTTTTAACAATAAAGTTTGAATGAATGTGATTTTAGTATTCGTGCATGACATAAGTTAGCTTTATTTTTGACTGGTCAAATAGTGAGGGTCAAACATCCATTGGGAATCAAGACTACAAGTTTATTTAGCATCTATACCTTCTTGATAGCTAAAGGAGAGTTCATGTATTGTCAAATGAGCTGCTGCAAGGGACTTGATCACTTTGAGCCTTTTTGCAGTTTAATTGCTGTCACCTGCCTTATATGTACTTCATAATTCACTTATACTTCAGACCACATAATATGGCCAAAGAGATTCACATGGTTGAACCAAACTTTTCACAAAAATTGGATTATTTGGCTTCAGAATCAAATTATATCTACTAATGTAATAGTCACTGCGGTGTGTTAATATGTGTATTTAGTCAAGCAATTAATTAGTAATTCATAATTTAGCAATTTGAACACTTGTTAGGACTCAATGCAATACGTGACTGATTGACTGATTAATATTATATTTTAAATCAAGGAATGCAGTGTTAAACACCTAAATGATCCAGCAGGTAGAAATGTATCTGCCTTTTAGGGATGGTGAAATTTTTTTTCGTTTATTTGTTGAGAGGCAGGGACACCACTAGAACAACTGGCTGTTGGTCTAAAGTAGTAAACTAAGCTGAACATAAAGTATTTTAGTGATGTGTGTTTCCCTGTAAATGACACATTGAAAGATAACTATTAGTAATTGCATAAAACAGCATTGGACCTAACTAGTTTTAAATGTAGACAACCATGTACTCACTAATTTAACTTTTAAATAATTGTTTCTTTATTCATATCTATGCATGTTTCTTTTTTCATTTAAAGTCTTTGTAAATAGAATGAATGATACTCTTTGGGGTGCAGTGACTTGAATACTTGGCTATAATGCCCATCACAACATTAACACACTTGACCAAAGGATTCTCAGTGTGGGCTGATGTTTGGTGATGGAGTTTTGTGGCTTAAGTTCTTACATGCTGATTCAGTGGTGTGATGCCGAGCCTATTCACACTACCAGTAATTACAAAAATACAAAATACTTTCTTATTTTTTCTTTTTTTTCGAGGAAGATCATGATACCTTCTTAATCAGAAAAATCTTTGTTGCACTTTAGATTGACAGTTTCAACTCTGCTGCACCTTGAACCACATCCAGTGTGGTTCCCTATCACTGTTGGGTGTGGACTGTTGCACTGGTGCCAGAACCCAACAGTAATATAACATTGAAATAGGGCAGTGTTATATCATATTTTGGTTGCAGACAGATGATGGCAGTAAAAGCAGAATATTCAGCAGTTGTGTAGTTACTTTTTAAACTTACCAAGAACATAAAACACCTGACTCATAAAAATGGGTGAGAGAAAGAGGGATTGACAGGTGTAAAAGATATGCAGTCAAGTGCCAAAAAAAGTATGAATGTAGAAATGGTGTAAACTTATATTTATGACAAATCGGTCTCTGTTCTCTTTGACTCAAAATAAAAGTAGAAAGCCATGTGCTTGTAATGAGGCAGTGCCATTGCACCACTAAATCCATGTAAATCATGTGTGTCACGATGGATTTGCACTGAAGTGGGTGTTCACACCAGGAACATCGAGTTGAAGGAACACCCCTCCCCCTCCCCTTTTTTTCTTGTCTTTTGGTCTCCTTTGACCTCTGATTTAGTTTGCGGCAAGCGGCCACTACCAGCCTCAGGAATGGCACTACTCCCACATCCACAATGCCATTTTGGGCCCATTTGGGGAACTGATGACAGAGGAGGACCTAAACCGTATTGAAAAGCAAATTGAGAACCTGCAGGTCATGCACAAGGTATCAGAAGTCGAGAAGGAGCTGGAAAAACTAGAGCAGGAGCTTCACCAACTCCTACCAGTTTCTGCTGCCCTCAATCAAGGGCACTTCTCAGTTAATCCAAAGCAGGTACATGGCCAAGCTGAAGATCTTCCAGCTTGGTGCAGCAACATTTCTACCCTGCTCAAGAGTATGGCTATTCTTCTTGCCACACTGGGGGGTAAAGAGATTGACATCTTGGATCTAATATGCCCTGGATATTCTCAACTAGAGGCAAGGAATGTAACTACAGGTCAGTCTGAACCAGCGGAATCTGTTGGCACCGGCTTTATTGGACGATCTCAGTCCTTCTCAACAAGAGAAAATGTGGAGAAAGAGATAAAGCAGTGTGGAGTTTCAGTAAAGAACCTCAAGGCCAATTATGAAATTCAGAATCATCAGTCTGCAGATAACAATGCAAATAGGCTGTACAAACGCAAGAGGTCACTTCCGGTGGTAAGTGAGTCTAGTTATCGTCCAGAAACAATCTGTGAGGATGTTGTCCCTTGTTCCTCTGCTGAGGTCTCTCAGTCTAATACCAATGGAGATTTTACTTCAGTGGAGAAATCAACCTTATCATTTGTTGAAGAGCCAATTATAATCGCATCTCATGCTCCTCACACATATGCGAACTCTGAGGTGACTGCTCAAGCTAACATTGAACAGTTCAATCGGGCTCTTTCTGTTGACCCCATTTTAAATAATGATCAACTAACAAGAAGCTTGGAGGTGCAGACAGATCTCAGCTACGTCCAGGAATGCATTGAAATGAGGAAAGAAAGAATTGTTTTCTTGTTCCTTGAACACTGGCGAAAGTACACTATCTCTGAATCTTATCGGACGAAACATACTGGCAGGAGAGCAGATCATTTAGATGTGGGCTGGGAGGACTACAATGAATTTAGTGCACAGATTGATGGGGAAATGCAGAGTGAAGACTACAAACTCTTCCTTTTTATGAAGTCAAAGCATGTAGTAGGGAATCTGATTGGCCACTGGAGGACAATCATGAGTCAAGTGCCCACACGCCAGATCCGCAGGCTGAGTCGTGCCCAGATGATCTACTGGCCAGAGCACTTCTTGCCACACATCAACGGGTCTCCTGTAAGCTATGAAAGCCTAACCCTTGACCTCTTTATGCTTGGATACTTCCAGTTGCTAGAAATGAACATGTCTCGCGGTGAGCGCAAATTCCGCCACCTCTTGTGCTACGAGATGTTTGACCGTCTTGGCAGCCATAAATGGGAGATCATAAGGCAGTTTCACAAGGAGGTGATGGAGGAAATTGAGAGAGGTAAGCGAGACTGGGTGGATGGTTTTGAAGACATAAAACTCAAATATTTTGGAGATTCAAAAGATGGGGGAGGTGTGTTGACAGCTTCTTTACGTTGCACGTCTCCAGACATGTCAATTATGCACGAGTCACTCCCGCCCCCACCTCCGCATCCTCCACCACCTCCACCACCTACCCATCCTGCACCCCCACCTCCAAATGTGCAGTCTGCTCCACCTGCATCATCACCACAACCTTCCCCACCAGCCTCACAATCAAATGTTTCTCCATCATCACCTGCTGTATCCCAGGATGCCATATCTGACAATTGCCAGTGCGTGGACCAGGGAATCCTTAAGAACTTATTGGAGGAAAATACTCAAGGGGACGCAAAAACTAGTGAGCAGACGTCAAAGGAATCAGTTGTTTCTAATGGGATAGGTTCAGAGCAGGACCATATGCAGAGCTTGACAATGGAAACTGTACAACACACTGAAGCAAAAGTTGAGACTCTGAAGGACACAGCAGAAAGCTCAGGAGCAGATCTAGTAAAAGACGTTCCACCTGTTTCTGTTAAAATTATAGAGGAACCTGATGTTGATAAACCTTCAGCCAGAGATGAACATAATGACGACTCAATTAAAGTTATCTATGAGCTAAAAGAGTTTAGCAATGAGGAGATCATCAGATACATTGACCGAAGCTTTGCTTTTTGGAAAGAGAAGGAAGCTGAGCTTTTTGATATCTAACAACTATGTGAACTAAGTGTCCACTAAAAGTCCAGTTTACCTGTACGACCAGAGAGGAAATGCATAAAGAGCAGGATCAGGGAAACTAGCCTGCAAAGTGGAGTATGCTGAGAACAGAAACTAATCTGGTGTGTTAGCTTTTAGGCCATGTCACATAAGGGACTTAACTGCAGCAAAGAGCATCCACTTAGCTGTACTGACTTTACCATTTGCATATGCTGAAGTGAATGAAAATAAAGCTTGTGTCAGACACACAAATTTTCTAAAACCATTTCAGTTTTAATTGTGTTGAACCAAGGGCTTTTTGAATCTGGTATGATTGATTGCCATGGCACACTACAAGGAAAGTTTTTAAAAGGAAAAGATTTGCCATAAAAGTCATGTAGTGTTTTCAGTTTATCTTTGTAATGTACATAACTGGTAAAACTCTGTACACTGTTTATATTGAATACTCAGCGACTCACAATGTATGAGAGACAGTCGTTTCAAACTCTAACTCCAAAAGGTTTATGGGTTGACAACTATAAATAAAATACTGACAGTTTAATAAATCATATCCATTAATTCTCAACCTAGTGAGGAAAAAACAACAACATTACAATAATTTTTAGAATTTTTTGTTATTTGAAATCAAAGGCAAACAATCAAGATCTCCAGTGGGTTTGCAAGCTTGAAAGCTTGCGTTGTGATTCTGACTCTGACCTCATGCTGTTGTTCATAAAGTGTGTGCCTTTCAGTATACAGTAGATTACATAGATAAACAAGTATGGTAAATGCAAGGTCTCAGAAACAGATTAGAGATTTTTAATTTGTAATTCAAAACTCAGAAACTGCAAAATTCTATCAGCAAAGTATTCATTTGACAAAGCTATTATCATCTAAATTAAACAAAAGAATTTGAGGAATTAAAGTTCCATGAAGTCAGCTCCGTCTTTTTGTTACTCTATTTATAATTTGAGTGGATCTGAAATATTTTTCAAACTTTCTATAAATTAAATGCATCTTTCTTTATTATATGGTTTCTACATTACCGTTAATAAACATTGACATTTTTGTGATTACATGATTTCAGTTGTTCTTTTTAAAAAAATTCTACTTTAACTGTTGGGGTTACTCAACTGATACACATGGCCAACAGAACATTTTAAATATTTGAATAGAAATCAGGCCATATAAGAACATTTTAAAGAATCCTACTGACAAACGTACCAATGAAAGAACCAGTCTTTGTCTAACACCAAACTCTCGAATGTGTAATCCTCCGCTGCAACGAATGTAGCAGCAAAGAACCACACTATTGTCATAGAGTCCCTTCTGCAGCATCAAGATTACCTTCAAATAACCCTCTTAGCAGTACCACCCGCTGTCATGCTATCCATGGCTTATAGGAACCATAAGGCGGTTACAGTGAATCTTGATCAACTCACTGTCCAAAAGGGAAAGCAGTCAGCTGGCAATGCCGGTGTGCAGTATATCACCAGAGGTAGTGGTGACTTGAACTTATACTAGGCTATATTCTAAAATAGAATATAACAAACAGTGGAGTAGTAATGTTACGAGGCAGAGAGCCAGTTGCTAAATGAGTCACATTAACTACATGCTTTGTCCCCACCAAGCACATTGCTATCGGCACGAGTGACATCTGCATTGGGCTTGTTTTCTGTAAACAATGTGGCGACGGGTAACGTTAAGGCAGAATTAGCAAGCTAACATTAGCCAACTAACACCGGCTGGCTTGCTGGTTCCGCCATGCTTTTAGGCTGCATCACTTACAAAGAATGAGCTGAACAGTGGGTTGGGTCCAACGTTAGAGGTCTGCTGACCTGCTGCCGCTGGTATAACGTTAGCCGTTCGCGGCCACAGATTGTGGGGAAAAAATGTCAGCCCAACCATGTCTTCACGATGGTGGCCTTCATTTTTTGACTATGTAGGCTTTTTTTTTTAGACCTTATAAGGTTTAGAAACAATGAATATATATATACACACATACATACACACACACACACACTGTGTGTATGTATGTATGTATATGTATATATATATATATATACATATATATATACACACACACACACACACAGTGTATATACATAAATACACAGTATATACATAAATACACAGTATATATATATATATATATATATATATACATATATATATATATGCATACACACACATATACATGTACACACATACACACACACGTGTATACACTCACACACACACACACACACACACAAGGATTGTCAATTAAAATATGTAATCAGGATTAATTGCATGATTGTTAATTGTTAACTCACTTTCTATCTGTTCTATATAAATTTCAAACGGGATATATTTTAAGTTTTCCAAATACAACGGATATACTCCTGTGGTAACTCAATTCACATCAAAGCTACATGCACGTCTTGTCGAGTGAACCACCTGAAAGGGCTTTTAAACTGAATTTGCCATTAAAAAGCATTTATCCCATTTCTGCTGAAGGAGGTTACTTTGTTCTTTTGGGGTCTTGAGCTGCTGATTTTTTTTGATTCAGTAAAAACTGTAAGTAATAAAGCCTGTTACTCAAAATGGAAAATTTCTCTTTAGATTAAGTGTGGGGCTCTTAAAAGAGCCTTTTATGTGTGATTATTTGTACCACACCCATGGATTTTAACTCCTGTCATAATAGCATTGATTGTGACAGCGCTAACATAGGTTTGTTTTAATGTAAGGCCCACTTCCACAGAATGTATCCAGACTATACAGCGGTTTATGTATTACATATCTGGGAAAACTGAAAAGGTTTAACCAAATATAAAACTATGCAGTACAAAACTAACCGGTTGTGTAACATTTTATAGTTGATTCAGGTAGAAGTCAGGTCAGGCATGAAATAGACGCTCCATTCTAGCCTGTATCCGCTTCAAGACTCAATCTGACTCGCACTGCCAAATTCACAACTCCCAGCGGCCCACTAGCAAAAATATAGGTGTTCAATAAGCTATTCCTTTACCATCTTTATCAGCAATAACCCTACACAAATTGCCACTAACCTGCTCATGATTTCTCTAATACTAAAGCAATAAAGAATTTGCCTTACGTTTAAATACAACTAGCCTTTTACTAATACTAGCCAGATTAATGTGGCTTATAAACGTGAATTCAGAATTTCCCACTCAGAGGAACACAATTCAGAATATTCAAGAACGGTGTACAGGCACAATCACAAGTTATACAAATTTTACCTGAAACATTAGGAATTTTGAGAAACTTTCCTGTTGAAAACTTTTATTGCATCTATTATTGATTGTAATAGATGCTTGCCATGCTAATGCAATGTTATGGCTACTCTCTCTCGCTCATATGAACCTGCCCCAAAAACTAATACCTTTCTGAGTTCCCTTGGGTATAGGCCGGGAAGCAGAATTTTATTTCTAACAGGAACGTTTGGATTCCTGTGTGAAGTCTGCTTGTATTCTCTATGTTCATCTGAGCGCCATTCAGTGCTGTAGTTAACTCTCAAAGACAGTTGTGTGGACAGAGGATATGATTACTGATGTTATTCATGTTAATGTGAGTGATTTAATGTGAATTAAATGGACAGTGCATAAGTAAAATTGTTGAGCTAAGAGATTAAAGAAGTCATTGATAATTACAAGTTTGTTTGTATTGATGCACTCACTCAGCACTGCAATACTACATACTTTAACTATTTGTTTAAGTTCTTTACCTACTGTTCATATAACATAGCTGGTATTGAATGGTGTAATCAGCTGATTGAACACTCCAAATCCTAAAATACGCAACACTGTGTAAAACCAGGTGCAATCCATACGCGTTTACAAGTTGTAATCCAGTCACTTTCAAAAATACTTTGTTTACAATGTCAGGGAAAAATTTGTACTTCAGTCACCTGAAACACTCATTGTTGCCAGTTATCATTCATTAGCAATAGCACTGTTAGCAAGTTACATGTTGACTGTGGCTATATAACGTAAGACTAACAAGCTGTATTCAGGGGATACAATGGGGCTTAAGCAACCCTTTTACCAAAACGTAACAAAATATGGTGAAAAGAAACTTTTAGCTGGCTTTCACAAACTGTTATAAAGTACCAAACTCAAGTTAATCTGTGACTTGTGAATGAGCAGCAGCAAGCAGTATTCTTATTCCAGTAGTAATACAACCCACATTTGACCATGTAAATGGCCACTGCAAATCAGCGATGTTATGTAGAACTTATTAGCATATCCAGCAGCTATTGTTTTTTCTTTTTTTTTTTCTTGCTCTGTTATTCCCAGGGGAATCATTAAACATTTAAAGTGTAGATAATCTTACCTGGAATGTTTTCCGTGGCAAGTGAAATGCTTTAGTCAGAGGATCTTGTCAGACAAAGATGAGAAATCCAAGATGGCTGCCCTGTTTCTCTTCACCTCCAATTACAGCCTGAAAGAGAGGAAAGGATCCAGTTTCCGTTTGTGTGCGTTCACTGAGAACTTCCTGTAAAACAATGTCCTGTCCATTTAAAAGGCTTAATTTTATTCTAAAAAAAAAAAAGTATCCGTTTTGTGTGTGAGCTTTATTGTCTGTTGTAAGTGCATACATCAGTTAATATGCTTAATACACTAGTTTTTATTTAAGTGTTTTCCTGCCCTAATTAGCATTTTGAGGCATTATGTGACCCTACAGGCATGAAACACATCAATAAAACCTTTGATTAATTTGATTTTGGTTTTCAAAAGTACTACAACCACCTAGAAACTTCAGTTAACTCCAGCTTTCAGTAAGCAGGTTTGAGTAAATAACTTTGCTGAGTAAGACCCTGGAAATGCCAAAAAAACTGCAACATGAATTTATGTAAGTATTTAAAAACTAAAATGTGTGTTTAATGACTTTGTTTTACACCTTTGAATTGTTTGATGCAATACACAACTGTGGGACCCCATTTATTGTATTGAACATCAATTAAATCGTGTTTAATTTGATTTGAATCCATTTTGTTCTAACAATATTAGTTGTATCACCCAGACCCAACTGGCAGCATGAAGTTACATGAATGTGATTAATGTGAAATTCCTGATTGTGGGATTCATAAAGCATCTTGAATCTTGAAGGGCTTGAATGTATCCCCACAGTAGAGTGACAGGAGTGAAGATGACTGTGACAGTACAAAACACTGATCCAATCTTTAGCTACATGCTTATGATGGTGTGGTGAAACTGTGGTAATGTAGAGAAGAATTACTGAGAATGTATGTGAAGCTGATGGGGGTCAAGTATTTAGCATAGTCAGATCTTTAAATAATAAAAGACCCTTGGTCGGTCACCAAATATACATTATATTATTGTTTTTTAATTGCCGTACATCTTTTTTTTCAGAGGATGAGGTCATGCAAAGCAGGCTAGAAGGCTGTTAAACTCCATACTGACTGCTACTGGCCCCTATCTCTGTCCTTCCACAGGTTGAGGAGGAAGCTGCGCGCCTGGCATCGATGCCGGCTTGGAGGAGAGACATGATGAAGAAGAAAATGGACGATGAGAGGTTGGTAACAAAGCTGTGTTGCTCTGCACATCTGCTTTTCATCTTTTCTTGTACCATATTTATCATATCCTGGGCCAGTACGGGGAGAGTGTGCTCATTGTGTTTACACATGATATGTTTGTGTGTCGCTTTCCCAAGATAACCTTAGAAATAGGGACAGGAAGTTCTTGCCAAAATTGACTTTGTAATATAATTGTTTTTTCTAATTTTCAAACATGTACTCTAGGGTCACCTTACAGTGGTAGTATGTGAACCTTTTGGAATTTCATAGTTTTCTGAATAGATTTTACATAAAATGTAATCTGATCAGCTAAGTCAAGGGTATTGACAAACATGAGTCTAAAATAATAACTATCTTTCATGTCTTTATTGAGAACAACCAAAACAAACTCATAGTGCTTGTGGAAAAAGTATGTGAACAGTTGAGTTAATGACCTCGAAAAGCTAATGCAGTTAGGTTTTAGACCCCTGGAGTCTCGTTAAGATAATGAGTTAGGAGGTGTGGACTACAGTTACTTTCACTTATATAACCCCTTCAAAGTTTTGGAGTTTACTACATCACATTTTCTGCCAAATTTATTCAGAAAACAATAAAATTCCAAAAGGTTCACGTACTTTTTCTTGCAACTGTATTAGGTAGACTAAGCCGAAGTACCGTACCAGTGAGGATTCTCTATTGCGCGCAGTTGAGCATGAATTTTTCAAAGAAATAACAGGCTTGAAATTATCCAGATATTTTAGTCTGCGCTAATGTAATAGCATCACACAGTTTCAGCTGTATCATCCTAAGATTGAAATCTGGAAGCTGTTCATTATGCTGAAGTTAGTCTGTATCCTCAGTATTCCGCTTCCGGGATTGCTCTGGTACAGCAGGAAATTCCGCTGGATGCATTTCTTTTCGCCAATGTCTGTTTCCTTCCGCTTTCTCTGTTCTTTGCAGTGTGTGGAGGATGGTCTGCCAAAGCGAGACTACGCTAAAGTAAACCTAACATGTCTGAGACAAAAGACATACAGTTTAACACCTCTTACCCATTGGAATGTAATGCAACTCGAGCAGTTACTGAAGCTGTGTTTGACAGTTTGTACACAGAACGTTTTCCTAAAGTGGCCAGCGTCTATCTATTTTAAAATGTAGGGTACTTGAACTAGGGGTTAAGTGTTATATCTACTCAAAACTGTTGCTTTAACTGGCGCATGTATGTTTGGTCTACAGTATTGGGCTTGGCAACCGACCTCACTGCGCAGTGCATTCTGGGACATAAACAAGAGGGCGCCACCATATTGTGAGGCCAAATCTGGCGAGACTTAACCTTCATGTTGTCCTCGGGTCAAATTGACCCGTTTTCCTATATTCATTTTCTTTTTAATCACCCAAAATAACATGGTTGATTCCACACAAAGCTCTTTGGCAAGTACAAATCTGTACTTTCATTATTTATGGGGTGTGTTATTCAATTTTATAGCATTTAGAGAAATAAATTGAAGTGGTTTTGAAATAGTATAGAGTAAAAGTTGACATATTCCAGTCTGTGATTACCCATCAACATACATTCATACATACATTTTTGTCTAAATTCCTAATTTCTGCTTTTATAAATCAAAAATTAGGTATAATTTCCTATAAGGTTTATTGACCATAAATTCAAAAAATAACTGACACTAATGTTAGTAAGTTAGTGTTACGTAGTGTTAAAAACATCAAAAAAAGTGACAAACATTGAAAAAATGCATCAAAAGTGTTGAAAAAAGGGACCAAAATGTAAGAAAAACTTTAAAATGTTGATTAAATACTTCAACAAAAAAAAAGGTTGAATTTCAATTTTGACTGGAAGACAACACAAGGGTAAAACCAACCAGTTACCATAAAAATAAAAATAATAGTGTCAAATAATGTCGAAAAGTCGATAAAAAGAACAAAATGTACTATACAGAGGCAAACTTCTACTGGACGAGGTAGAAGTTTGTTTGTTTGTTCCGTATGAGGGGCCTGTAAGAAAATGTACCCGAGACCCCGACCCTTTACCTCCTCTGATATTTCCAGATTGTTATATACATTTCTGTGCTTCAGCCTATATCTGTCTCTACAGTGTTGTATTAAACCTTTGTTGATCTTTTTGTATAGCTAACTACAATCATCTCCACTTAACATTATGTAATATTCTATTTTATTTTGTCATAGGCAAGTCTTATAATAACTTATTGAATAACTGTTGTTGCTGTTGAGATATTTACATCTTTTTTTCTTGTGCTTATGTCCTTCTGATGTGACAGGGAACAAAAAAGGTAAGAAAACATTACTTATTCCACATAGTAATGTTTAAATAACATTACATTTCTTGTAAATCTGTTAAATGACTAGAAAACAAGTCTTTAGAATTTCAAAATTTCATTTGACACTATGAATCAATCTTGATCAAGACTTCCATCTAGTGGCAAACGTTGGCCACTGTATGTCAATGAGAGTGTGTGCATTAGCGTAGAAGAAGTCAACCCCTATCTAGAGAAGTCCGTGTTAAAAACTAAAATGGAAAAAAGAGCATTAAGAAAGCGGAGTGGCGGTATTGACCTAGTCATTAAACGTAGCCTAACGTTACGTTTTGTTGTTGTACGGGTAACAACCGGTACGGTTAACCCTGTTAACGGCTAACGTCCCTACAGCTGTTATCGTGTTTGGCTAGCTAGCCCTACTGAGGAATGAGGCAGACCTCGTATCTTTTACTAAAGTACACACAGAAAAAGGACAAACTCACAGTTATGTCTACATGTTGTCACAAAAAAAGCTAAAAGACATAATTATCTATCGCAGAATAACACTATCAACAATATAAACTAACTTTAGCTAAAGGTCCACAAGACCCCCCACACTCACCATTAATTTGAGCCCTAATCGCTCCTCAGTGGGCTGGAACAGGTTGCGTTGTAAGTATCTTATGTAATGATACAAACCGAATGCTTAGCTAACATTGCCTTGTTTTTAGTTTTTAGTAGCTACAGTTAGCCAGCCAAAGCAGTATTTTATAAAAATTCTCAGCTAACGTTACTTCCCAATATTCAGAGTTATAGCTAGCTACTGTTTCAACATAAAGAGCCGCTGCAGATTCCAAACAGGTGCGTTTCTTGATTATTACCACATGGATTGAGTAGCTAATCCAAGGATATCAACAGAGTGACGTAGGTGTCACGCATTTTTTTTTTTTTTTTGCTTGATTGTTTCATGTTTGCCCTTTGACCTCAGTTCGTTTTGGTATGTCTAAGCAGGAAAATGTATCAAATAATTGAGTTATCTGGGCACCCGACTGCTATACTGTTTAATGGTTTCACTGTTTAATTTCTCTGAAACTTACTGATATGGTCTATTGTATTATCTAGTATTCTATTCTATTTTTTCGATTTGTTATTTCCTTTCGTGAACTACCCACAAACAAATTTGATTGGAAATGTATGCCATGAAATAGGTCTAAAATAGATGTTGAAAAACTGGACCGGCCTGCAGGCAGCTCGACCTCAACCCCA
>NC_048413.1:18971575-19085648 GCF_013103735.1 Etheostoma cragini
TATGTTGTATTATATTTATTACAAGTTCTTTAAACAAATTCCCTTTTAAGAATACCTTATGAAAGCTCACTGTACAATTCTAACTTCTATTTTTTTTTTCTGTTCATTTGCTTACCTTTCTTTATGGATAAATGTAGAAAAGAGGAACAGCAGGCCAAACAGGCCAAGGAGATGGAGGAGAAGACAGAGCTAGAGCGACTACGGACCCTGGGCTACGATGAGACCAAGCTGGCCCCCTGGCAGCGACAGATCATTCTGAAGAAAGGGGATATAGCCAAACAGTGAAATGGGCCATCTCCACATCCTCTGCCCGCAGAACTCTCCACCCCCACATACCTACCCCAAGGCCTTCTCCCAACACCTCCCCATCCCTGACCCTCCAATCAGCACTGTACACTGGACAGTGGGGAAGAGCCTCTCTCCTCTAAACCCTGTCTCACCTTTCAACCTCAGAAACAGGACCATGCTGTGGTTACTGTTTACCACACCGGCTTTGAAGCTCAGTTTTGGTGGGGTGACCCGCCACCTCCCATTGAAAGTCTTATGGACACAAACTCTTGGTCTTTTAGTGCTAACAATAGCTGTGACATGCACGGATTCTCCTCGCTTAACACATTTGCTGTAAATGCATATGTCCGTACTTAGATACTACAGATAATCTTAATTTATATACTTGCTTTCCTGCAAATCCGTAAAAGCTATTTCACATAGCAGATTTACTCAAACAAAGAGATTTGTGATAAATGGAAAGGGGATACTGAGAATTTTTGCCATGGTGAAAAAGCCTGTCATTTCGTGTCTATAATCCCCTCATTAGACACACTCACCATTATGTAAAGAATGGAAAAGAAGCTTACAGTTGTGTCATCTGAAGATGGCATGGACATACTCAGCAAAGGCTTAATAACCCTTGAGCAGCTAATGCATTCTGTATGTAGACAATACCACATCTTTATCATCTTATATATTTAGTCATGACAGTTTTGTATCAAGCACATAGAAGCACTTTCTAAATGGCTTCATTTTACTGCCAGAGTTGTAATCCTTACACTGCTCAAACTGATCTGTTTCTTTAGAAAAGTGTGTTATCATTTCTCTGTGGATTTGGAAAATTACTATATATGTTATTTAAAAAAATGTGAAGATTATGTAGCTGTGCAAATTGAAGTTTACTTATTATCAATGGAGACAAAGCTGCAATGCTCCAATTTTTTTTCTTTCTATATGTGACCTAAATGTTAAGCTATTGTGTTAATGAATGTGAAATGTTGCGTACATGTGTTGCATAATGTGTATGAGCAGGTTATGTATTATTAGGCACATTTGACCCCAGGACCCTTAAATGCAAAAGAATAACAAACACACATACATGTGCGTAGAATCCTGCTAGGCTTCTATTTTAACATTGACTAACAGCCCCGTTTTTCTTTTTTTAAATAAAGACGCCTCATCTACACATTGAATATTGCAAAAGTAGAGAAAAGACATCAGTTTGTCCTGTGTCTTGTTTTGGACTTTGTCCCACCAACCTGGAGAAGAAATCTTTGATAAGCAGAAAGCTTACAGATTACCGAGTGCACTTTGTCTGCCAGAAACAGCCATGGCATCAAAAATGTACTGTTCCTTAGATAATGCCAGCATAATCTGTTGCCGCTAGTGTGAAGAGTCCATTTTTCAATAATTAATACTTCTTTAGGCCAAAGAAATAAATAAGATGAACAAGACTTATATATTGTCTTGTGATGGGTTCATCAATGTGGGGCTAAATAAGGAAATGTGGGAAAGCTGTGTTGAATGTGTTTGGTAGAACTAAGGAGACACATTTAGAATGTTAGCAGAGCATGAATCTGTGAAATTTAAGAGCAACTGAACCTCACAATTATGCAGGATGTCTCTACCTGAGCGTGGCACACAAGTATTTCCCCATGATGGAAAATATTCTCTATGTTTACTACATTTATGTCGATGTTGTACATTTTTGCAGATGTAGGGTATCAAGCATACACAACATGTCGTCATGAAAGACATGGTCCTGGTTGGGGAATCATTTGGAAATATTCTAATTAACTTTCATCAGATGCCATATGATGTTGAAATTGAAAATGATGTAAACGTCATTGCCATTTGATTTTCGATATATATTTAAACTCTGTACATAGTGACCCTCTCTGATTTTTGTCATTTCATTGTTTCCATTTTGCATTACATTACATGTCTCAGCCTTGCTTGAATAGAATGTTGGCTAACTCATGTATAACTATTAAGACTGTTTCAAATAAAGACAATAAATCTTTAATCACCAAATAATGTTCAGAGTGTGCTTGTGTTGGCTCCAACAGAAACCCCTGTACAAGAAAATTCAATAGATTGGTGCAAAAATAAAAAGCCCTTGAATAAATGTTGCCTTACTATGTTCCGTTTTTGTTGAGGTTGATTAACCTGGATACATCTTTGAGGCTTTTGTTTGTGTAGCTGCATTGGACGGAGTTAAAGAGGGATTTTTATGCTTTGAGAAAATTTACATACAGGGTTTTAACTCTAATATCAGGAAAATACTGTTGGAACAAAAAGAATGGTAGATTTAAATTTATAGGTAATTACAGCCAAAATACCGCCAATGACAAAATCTTTATAATAATAATAATAATAATAATAATAATAATAATAATAATAATAATAATAATAATACAAATAATAGTAACAATAGCGTTAAGTAAAAATGGTAATATACAATTAAAAAAAATGAGTGAAATAAATAAACTATGTTTCAACAGCGGGTCCGGGACCCCTAGGGGTCCTCAGAGTCAGTGCTTCCAAATTAATGTTGATTTTTGAAAGATTTTTCAATGAATTCAACATATTATTGGCAGATACAAATCCCCACTGAAGATAGGCTTACTGGCCTATAGGTAAGGTGTGGTCACTAAGGTAGCCATCCAAAGATACAGTTAATCATAAAGATTTACTGAGACTTGCAAACTCATGGCAACAATTGTTAGGCTATTTTATTGACTTAGTATTCTATGAAAAAATGGTATGTAGGCTATAAAGGCTTTAGGCTGCCTTACATGTTATTGTAGGCACAGTTTAATTTGCAGCTTCATTTTACACCTTGTATGTCGTATGTGGTCCCTGATCCATCTTTCTTTCAGTTAAGGGGTCCTTGGCATAAAAAACGTTGAAGACCCCTGCTCTACATGGAGCGTAAATAAATCAGTGACGAGGCAGTTAAGTGTCCCTTGTGGATCACCAGAGGGCGCCAAAGAGCTATTTGTTGCCAATCAGACATGTCACTAGACAGAAATAACGTCAGAAAGAAAGAAAGAAAGAGTAGAAATTCGATGGAAGATCAAAAAAGGAGAACATTTTATATTCATGTATTGGAAAAAAATTATAACTATATGACCATTTCCAACATAAACTCTAAATGACATTTTAAATGCATAGGATTGAAATGTGGCATTATGTGGCCAAGCCGGATTGTGAAGGAGTCCATCGTCACAGAAACAGCAGCTAGACTTTTTCTGTAGAAAAGCTTGCTTCCGTAGTTGAAAGCCTGCTTCAATCTAAATTGGCACTTTTCGGTGATTGATTGACACTCACCTGTGGTGACGTAAGCAGCACGGCTTGATGGGCGCCTGCAAACAAGAGGAAGTGAGTGAGAAGAAATATGTGAAAGAGGGGAGTGGAGGACTGCATCTGAAGTTGCACTTCTCAACGAACCGGACAGCTCAAGAACCGCCGGACTGAGTTGTCATATTATTTAATAGTAAGGCTGGTGTTTGAAAGGTCACCTCACGCAGGTAAGGCAGCTGATGAAGTGCCCAAAGGTTTGTTGTTTGCCGAACTGCGTTTCGCCTTGCTGTTATGAACCATGGGAATGGGAAGCAGACATGTTTGCTCCCACCCTAATCCGTCTTTCAGGCAGCGGAGTTATTGGAAATTTAGACTGCGACTGAATAGAAAAAATAAGCAAAATCCCAATTTTGCTGTAGGTGTTCAATCAGTAGGCTATGTCTTTTAAACGTGAAGTTAAAGCAGTTTTATTGTCTGTTATTAATATAATTGTATATATAATGAGATGTTTATAAGAGTTAGACCTGCATAATAACGTGCCTTAGACATTATAGGCTCATTGAACAGGGCGGGATTGGAGTATCGATCAGAGACGATAATGTAAATAGGTTTTCTTTTAGTTTCTGTGGCGCACCAATTTGCTGGAGCACGTCTCTGTGTACTTTTGTGTGGGAAAGTGCAGGGTAGGAGTGAGCTGTGAGTCACGGGTTGATCGAGTCCCTTAATATGAGTTTGAGGCTGCTGCTGGCTGCTGCTCCTTCCAACAGTGTGGGATCGGATCAATAGTTAAGCTTCCTCCTTCAATGGGATGAGATCTTGGAGCTAGGGCTGTGCAAGTAGTCGACAGTGTGCAAGTTGTAATCGCGATTACGATTTCAGCTCCTAATGATCAGAAAAAAATCGAATAATCGAGTAAAAAGATTATTTTGAGTATTAGGTTTTGCAAGTTGAACGCTTATTGTCTTGTGATCTGAATGGGGGGAAGTATTTAGGGAATGTTTACAGTTCTAAGTGTTAACTTTTTTAAGTTAAATAATTGCAGCATCTTTTGAAAAGTCAATGAGGTATCGTGTTAATCGTGATTTCAGTGTTGACCAAAATAATCGTGATCATGATTTATTTCAATAATCGAGCAGCCCTGGGCGCCCCATTTAAGGTCACTTGTGGTATTTAGGGTTATCCAGACAAGAGACAGTCATATCCATGCTTTTCCTCCATGTCTTTATTTAAGGTGCTTGTTTATACATGTTCCTGTCTGTACTTTGAACTGCTCCCGGTTATGCATGTAAAACTGTAATTTCCCCTCCTCTTCAGACACCTTCAATGTTGTAAGTGCCTCAAGAGCTCAGGTGACCGTGGGAGGACACCATGGCCAGCAGCCAGTCAAACAACAGCATGGGTGACCAGGACCCACTGGTTCTGGAGAGACGCTTCTCCACAGAACTCCATATATCTGAGCCTGGCGATGATTGCCAGTCCCAAAGCACCCCCACACCCCACTTTGAAACATTCACACCCCAGGAAGATGCAGTAGATAGACTGGTGGTGCCCCAGCCGGTGGTATTGAGCACCCAGACTCCTGCAGCGCAGAAGGTTGGCACCCGCCAGCTCATACCCAAGTATTTAGCCGGCCGGCCTAAAAACCGCCACCACACCACAGTGGTGACGTTCCCAGTAGGACTGGAAAACTCCACCAGTGTAACCCGGAACCGTCACTCAACCCAGGGGCCAGATTTGTCCTGGGAGGATTATGATAGTGATGGAGACGGCTTTGCTTTGAGGAGGAACCGCAGGAACAAGTCATACAGAGCTGCTGTGACATGCCTGGACATTGAAGCCATGGCGTCGGAGGAAAGGCCTGCAACCACACTGAAACCGGTCATAGAGGACAGAGCATCAAGTCCTGGTCCATCTCGCAACACTGGACGCAAGGTACATATGCCAAGGGGTTGGTGGACAAAGGGCAGAATTATACTTTTCGTTTATCATAAACTTATAGTTGATAAAACTGAATTTGTATAGTCGAAAGATCATTTTATCCACTTATCTGTTGGATTTTAGGAGTGTTTTGTAATTGAGGACTATCAGAAGCAACTGGTTAATGAAAGTGTCAATTTTGATGCAACTTGTGTCCTTCAGATGAAAACAGAGCCCGGCTGATGCAGTTTTGTTGTTCTAATAACCTCATAGGCCACAGCGGGCAAAGCCAATAACATTGGGTGACCTCTGTCAAATTCTCCTTTTTAGTCATAGTGATGATTTGATGTTTCCCCAACTGTTTCCTATCTTCCAGACCAGGACCAGTGTTAAGGAAGTCCCCATAGTTTTTTTTACCAGTGTATTTTAAAACTCTTAATTTAAGGATCGGAGAAAGAGGCAGCACTGAAGAGAGAATTCCTTTTTGGAGACAACACAATCTAATAAAAACTGAGTATTACTGATGCACATGCATTCCACATGTTAAACCTAGGCTGCACTGCTGTCTCCCTTCTAGCGATTCCTGGGGAGAAAGAGGAACCAAAACCAACATGGGTCCTTCAAAGATGGTATGTTCACTGATTTGTCACCTTGTCCACTTCCCTAAATTTGGCAACAGTACTACAAATAGATTGTAAATAACAATGTTTACTTTATTTTTTATTGGGTTGCAAAGCAATTTTGTGTTGAAGAATTTCTCATTGGAAATGTAAAAAAAAACACTGAACTTGGTGTGTGGGTGCAAAAAAATCTGTGTCGAAAGAGAAGATCCCTTGAGGCAACAGGAGAGAACAAAACAGGAAATCACTCACTCTGAACAATCCCAGAATGCTAAATGTCAGATTGTTGAGTCTTGAGTGTTGAAATTTGATGTCCTGTACCTTTCAGACACTGCTATTTATCCAGTTTTAATTTGAATAATTTCCAAGTAATAATTATGCAGACTTGATGCTCTAATTGAGGAATTGTTTGTCCACTAAACAAACGCATTCTCACCTCCTTTAGGGCTTAGACTTAAGTTAATTTTGTTCCAAGAATCCTCTGGTCTCTGCTTATTTATGAAGTCCCCACGACTGTGGCGGAAGGTTTTAAGCATAAAGTGAGCAGCTATCTACGCAGATGGCTGGTTCTGCCGCGTAGCCTAAGTAACATTGGACTATATGGGAACACCAACAATCTCAGGCCCCTTTTAGCTCAGTCATGGAGGAGTTCATTGTTGCACGGGCACAGGAACATTTGCAGTACTCTGGATCCAGAGATGCCAAAGTGTCTGGTGCAGGGATTGTTGTGAGTATAGGGAGGAAATGGAGGTCAGCCAAGGCAATCCACCAAGCAAGCCAATGCATGCCAATGCCATTCACTTCATGCGGAATGGACAAAGCCAAAGAAGCCACCAAAAAATGTCTCTGTACGTTTTCTCTCCACGGCCCAAGACTGGACAATGACAGTCTCCCTGGAAAGTCAGCTGGAAATATTAACACACATTAGCATCAGAATCAGAAATACTTCATTGATCCCCGAAGGGAAATTCTGTGTTGCAGTTGCACAAATAGTAGAAATATAAATAATTCTGTGTGGTAGTTGAAGTCTGTGGTGTAGACGGTGAAGAGGAAGGGAGAGAGGACAGTACCCTGCAGGGCCCCGGTGTTGCTGACCATGCTGTCTGACACACAGTGTTGCAGGCGAACACACTGTGGTCTGTTCAGGTAGATAACAATCCAGGACACGAGGGGCGGATCCACCTGCATCGCTGTCATGTTGGCGATGAGCAGGAGCATCAAATCTGTTAAATCCGAGGAGGCTCAAGAGAGAAAGAGGGAAAATACCATGAACTGGTGGAGGATTTTTGGAGGAATGGATGGAGGACCAGCTGTATGCCAGTAGAGGTGGGCAGTAGGGGATTTACCAGTCACTCCCTGAGCAAGGCCTACGCTGGGCATAACAGGTGCTAACTGAAGAAGAGTCATGAATTTAGTCATGAATATTGTCTATGTGATGTAAAGAGTCATGTGAATCTAAATTCCAAAATGCACACTGACACTTTAGATTGAAACTTAAGTGGTGTTTGTTGATGCAATCCTCAGCTACACCCTGCCTCTACCAGGAGATCCGTGAGCGAGGGCTGCTCTCCACCAACCAGGATGAGCTCCTGGACGACTTTGTGGTGGTGGAGCCTCCCTTGCCGGACCAGGGCATCGTAGTGAAGAGCTACCGGCCTGCACAACTCACCTGGAGCCAGCTGCCACATGTAAACCTCTAAGTGCACTGACAAACCAAGTAAACTCCCACGCTCCATGACCCTCTGTGGAAATGCTGGCCACGTATGGTCTAGATGTCAGAATATCCACTGAGCTGGAGGCTAGAGTCATTGACATTTAATTTTGACCAATTTTAAAAACAAACTCTATTTTAAATATACAGCAGTGCGCAGAGCTTAACATATGTTTTTCTTTGTATCTCTTACAAAGGTGAGGGACTCCGGTATCCTGGCATTAATCTCACCTCAGGAGAGAAAAAGACAAGAGGTAAGCGGGTGCGTGCATGCAGGTATGCATATCTGGTGTTGATGGAATAATGTGCTACAGGAAGCAGGACAGCTATGATGCCACTCAATTCCAGACTAAATACTAAAATAAAAACACTAAACTACACTTAGCATTAGCATCCAACAGTAACACAGGGAGATATATCTATAATATAAGAGGCATAGATACCAACTTTTTTCATAGACTCAGTAGAGTAGACTCAGTAGACTTGAAACATAAGAATGAGATGCAACCACAAGACATTTCAAGTTATGGACAATGGAAACATTATGACATTTCAGCAACAAATGTGCAGGTTAAGAAATCCAAACTTTAAGCAGCATTGTTTGGTTTCTGTTTACATTTTTGTTGTTTCTTGTTTCTTCCTGATTAAATCTTCAGGTAAAATTAAAAATATACTTTACACTTATGTGATTTTCAACCCCCACCTGCAAACGTTGTCTGGCAACAAGTTGAAGGAATTCATTCTTCCCCGTTTTCACCTGGTATTAAAATCTGATCTGAGTGGATCGCACTAAGTTTAGATGAAAACACTCTCATGACGCATTGAGAGCCGATATCAAAAAAACCTATTTGGAGGTGGTCTGAGCTGCATGTGTTCATGTTCCTAAAGCAGTGAGAATGAGAATATAAAAAACGTTTTAATATAGAAACTAAACTTCAAAGCAGTGACTCATAACAACAAAGCCGGTTACATTTCATTACAAAATACCTCCTAGAATTGAACCTCACTGACCGAAACCATTATAGTGTAACACGATCTGAGGGTGGCTTTTCTCCTTTGTAATGTGTATATCCTAGCAGTCTAACAACAGACCTTGTGTCAATACCAAAGGTCCATCTTGTGTGCACTACTTGACGCTGAATAAAGCCACACCCTGCCAGTGTGATCACACTCAGTCTGTCTGCTGAGCAGACCTTTAGTCCCTCTCATGGGTTTAGATTAGTGCTTGAGCAATGTGCTTCAGAATTGGCATCCATGATGACAACTTTAATGCATCTCTTTGGGGACATTAAAACATTTAGCTGAAGTCTAAAACATCACTAATTAATGTGTGCTTTTCATGTCACTCAGTATCAAATCCTAGATTCACAATTGTTTTGAATATTTAACATTTACTGTAGATTCATCATATATTAATAGGGGATAGCAGAGATGCAGAATTCTCCACTAACAGCAGCCTCAATAGACCAGAATGCATTGCAATCACAGCACAGCAAGTTTGATTTTGTCTGTTGCACTTTGTCGATGATGAAGGACTTCATTACTGCTTTTGTCTCTTTTTCCATGAGTAAACCCTACATTTAAGTGCAGAAAGTAGAGGCCATTCACCTGGATGTTGTTAAACGGAATTCTGAGAAATGTAGGAAATCACCATTTTACCCAGAGGTAGTCTCGCTTTCCAATACCATCCACGCGCTGCAGAGCGGAGGTGGGTCTGTCTACTCCACACAGCATTCCAGGATGGGAGAAAAACGTCCTCTAGTTTATTGGCATTTATTTAAACCAACCACAATCGTCATGGCCAGTGCTAAGCTCTGCACGGAGCCGCTGTAAAATAGTTTAGTTTAATAGTGCGAGAGAAAACTCAGACTAAACCTATAGTCTAGCTAGCTTTTTTGATTTACCACGCAGAGATCTGAGGAGCAGTCAACAATAGTCTTCATAAATCCATGAGAGTTTAAAATTTGAACACAAAGAAAGCGCAAGGCAACGGACATACATATATCCGGCGGAATTTCCTGCTCCACAGAGTTTTTTTCTAAGTTAAAGCTGAAAAGAAAGTACATGTTGCAAATTTGAGTTGCTCCTTCACATGCACACTTATTTGTTTTGTTTTTTATCACTTGACAGGCTATATTTGAGATCATCACATCAGAGCATTCGTACCTGCACAGCCTGGGAATCCTGGTGCGTCACTTCAAGAGTAGTGAAGCTCTGAGGAAAACCATGACGGCCACAGAGCACCACCACCTCTTCTCCAACATCTCTGTCATTCACCAAGTCAGCAAACGGTGAGTGTGCTTGTGAGCGTGCATACCAGTTGTGGGGGAGGTTCATGGTCTTGTAAAAAAAATAAAAGGGATCTAATGATGCTTTCAATGTGTGAAGCAGTGTAATGGACTGATTATCTGAAAACAGTATCAACTGATTTCACAACAGGCTGAAATTAGTGTTTTGTCATAGAGTTAATGTGATGTGGTTCCAAACAGAAAATGAATTGAGTCAAAGTTTCAGGTATAGTATTTTCCCTTAGCATGTCTTTAGTATCCTGCAGGTTACATCAACATGTTAAAACACGCTAGCCAAACTGGTTCTGCTACCTAGCTGCTCTGTATTCCCTGGCTTTGAGATGATAATGTGCTTGAAAGTAGCCTGTTTTTCTCCGGGTTAGTTATTTAATACTGGGTACATTGTTTTGCATGAAAACATATCCAGTTTTAGCAGCAAGACAAGAAGTTAAGTGTCTTTAATCATCTGTTTCTCTTGTAAAACAGGATGTGTGAAACTAGAAGGCAGAAGGCCCCAATTACAAACATTACCTAACATTAAAACAAACACTACTTTTAACAGGGACACCAGAATGTAAATACTCTTATACAGCATGTATACTTGATTTTGACAAAGTCAGACAAAGCCTTATAACCCCAAGGTAACAATTTGTTGATTGATTGACTGATATTTTTATTTACGTGTCATGCCACTAAGTTGCCCATCTCACACAGAATTACATGACACAAACACAACCGTATTTAAGTCCACAGCTTCCAGTCCAATGTCCACATACAACATTCTCCACTTTGCACAAAACAAAGAACACATTAAACATATTAGAGCAGCCACAACACAATAGTGTAACGCATAAATGGTCCAACTAGAGCCAAACACTTCATACACTATGTGCTTGTCTGAGAATGTTACTAACTACTGTTACTACTCAATTGGAAAAAGTTTTATTAAATAAAAGTGAAAGTGTATCCTGCTCAGGTAATTAATCTGTGGGCGGAAAAAAACAGTCCTTTCACTTCGGTACTAGCCTCCCTCTCTCTCCATTTTCAGGTTTTTTGAGGACCTTGAACGACGTCACCATGAAAACCCAGTGATCCGGGACATTAGCGATATTGTTCAGAATCACGCCGCCCATCACTTTGAGCCTTACATTGTCTACTGCTCCAACGAGACCTTCCAGCAGAGGACGCTACAGAAGCTGCTGTGAGCAGCACAACAAACCGTAACAAGATGATATTCTGCAGTAACGCGGCAGCCCAAGCTAAACGTCCCTCTTTCTTTCCGTCTTTTAGGACCAGTAACACTGCGTTTAAGGAGGCCCTGAAACAGATCGAAGGAAGCCAGGAATGCGGAGGCCTGCCCATGATCTCTTTCCTCATCCTTCCTATGCAGCGGGTCACTAGACTGCCACTGCTGCTGGATGTTAGTTCAACATTTACCTTCGTATATGGACAACTCATTGGCAAACACATAGCAGCCGAAAATAGGAGCCTGAGGGCAGTTTCTGTTTTTCCTTTCCTTTGCCATTTTTTTCTTTTTCTTTTTAAGTAGAACCAGCAATGTGGATTACTGTGATGTTCTACTTAAACAAAAAAAAATAAACTTTGAGACCAGAGCACCAGAAAACAGCAAGACAGTTTAACATTTACTGACAGAAGACAAGATGTCATAAAGACAGCAACAGAATAAGCATTCTCAAGAAGTCATGTAGAGCAACAAGAAGCAGCAAGACATTAATGTATTAATACAGCAACAGTATCCACATTCGGTACACATAGCCATGCAAGCAAGCAACAAAACGCAGCCAAGCAGCACTTGCTGTAGCCATTTTCTTGATACGTGCAAACATGCAGAGCAGTTATGAGCAGAGAGTTATCAGCAGAGACATGATTCAGTGGATGCATACACCACATTATCTGCATGTTATTCAATTCAAGTCTTTATAAAACTATTTTATTTTTCGTTATTCATAAAAGTTTGTAAAGAGGCACATGCATCAAAATCTACGAGCATCAACACTTGTACCACAAAGACACATTTTTGGGGGGTGAGAAAGGTAAACATAAAACCATATGTTTATAGACCCAACTATATATGTGCATTTTCACTAGAGTTTAAAAAAATCTGTTATTAGTGATTTAGGACCTCCAGATTCAGCTTTGTGGCATGTACTGTGGTGCAGAAGGTTGTTTGGTCTGCTGAACAATACAATACATAATTGATGCTTTGAAAGTTTCATACCTTGTTCTCCCTTCGCAGACGATCAGCCAGAAAACGCCCGACACGACAGCAGAGCACTTTGCTGCTGTTTGGGCACTGCACGCCATCAGCAAGGTAGAGATGTTAAAAAGGCACTCTTCAGCCCTACATTTCTTACTTGAGAGTGAACTATGAAACCTGTGTTTTTAAGGTTGTGATTATCATTATGTTGTCGTTGTGATTGTATTATTTCAACAGTTGGTCAATAGCTGCAATGATGGAGCTCGGCGAATGGAGAGGACAGAGCAAATGTACACCATCCAGAAACAGATGGATTTTGGTAAAATTAAGGCAAGTTTTTGTTTGTTGTTGGCTATGGATGTAAATATACTGTAAAAAGGAAGGCACATAATATAACTTGGATAAGGCTTTGGACTGATTCCCCTCATATATTAATGATGCAGCAGATTCACTTTACTAACCTTGACTGATAACTCTTGTGTCCTCACAGCCATTTCCCCTGGTGTCGTCGTCGCGGTGGCTGAAGAAGCGTGGTGAGCTTGCCTTCGGCACTGAAGAGGTGAGCATCTGGAGGGCTTTCAGCAACAGGAGCTACTACCTGTTTCTCTTCAATGATGTACTGATCATCACCAAGAAGAAGAGGTCAGAAGGACTCAAATACAGTTTGTTATGAATATTATTCACATAAAGTCTAAAATAACATTTTGTGGAAAAAGGTTTTTACAAATCTTTGACTGGCGGTTGTAACTGACATTTTCATATGAATTTCAAAATGAAAAGCTTCTTTCACAAATCAGCTTGCTCTCACTTAAGACAGTGAAAGAAACTAGTTGTGTATCTAATAAAATGGGGGCTGTTAGAGATGACAAACTTCAGAATCCCAGCCCGATTTCAAAGCATTTTATGAGCTTTGGGGGCTATTCCTGGTAGCTCCTGTGGACACAGAGTAGTTCTAGCTGCTAGCAGGCAGGGGACATGAGAAACCAAGTGAAATGACGAGAGGAAGGGGACAGAGAAAGGAGAGAGTATAGATATGGTGCGTGCATTCTTGAGATTCTTTAATCTTGCATTCAGCCTGTCAGCTCGACAGACTATAGCGCTCTGTTTTGAGTTAGGGAGAAACCAAACAATGTCAACACAGAGGAAGGAGCTGCCCACAACACTAGAGTAATTTAAAGGTTGTTAAGATGACACTGGGACCCGGTCCTCAGGTGATAATAATAAAGAAAATGCTTTTCACAGATAGTAAAGGATTGTGGTTTGAATGTGTCAGTAGTACACGCATACACAATAAAATAGTAGCCGGGATTACAATGTGTTAAAATGGTCATTTAAAACATGACATTTTTTCTGTGAATGTTCCTGCACAATTTGATTAAAGATATCCTATAAAAAGAAAATATGAGTAAAAACGTATTTGTTTACCCAGTGAGGAGAGTTTTGTGGTGATGGACTACGCTACTCTGGAAAATGTGGAGGTTGGGGAAGATGCAGAAGGACGGACATTTTCGCCTTCCAAAAACAGCTCCAGCAACTATCTTTCCTTCAAGCTGCTGATGAGCAAGAATAGCGATGGGAAAGCAGAGCAGATGTCCTTGGTGGCCGAGTCCAGGTACTGCTGCGTTCAGCTCCCATCAGCCACGTCCGGAGCCCCCCTGGGGGCAGCTGAGAAAACCGTGCTCTCGGTTTAATAAACTGAACACACAGATTTATCATAATCTGTCCTCACGGTTTAATAAGATAAGAAAGATATTCTATATATATTCTTTAATTATAACTTGTCTCCTAGATGTAGCTACTACAGCACTGTTAAAACAAAAGTATGGAGACACTACCTTATTTAATCATTAAATTAATAGTCATTTTTGTTTCTGTGTTGTAGTTTATATACGTCTAAGCACTGCCAGCTGCTATAGACCAGTCTTATTTCTCCAGGTTGGAGGACGGCTCAGTTTGATAAAACAATGTTTGTGGCTCTTTGTTAACCTTACTTTTTAGGTTTCGCCATTTGGGATTTAATAACCTTTCGCTATAGAGTAATTGATCCCAGAAGTTTGAATTTGTGAATATCTTTTCTACTTATGTCACATTTATCAAACCGAGAGCACAGATTGTTATGAATCCGTTCGCACAGTTTAGTTTTTTCTTCCGCCGACCCCAGGGGGGCTCCGTTGGCCATGAACTCTACTCTACACATATAGTTGATAATCCTCAAGTGGGAACTTATATTTAAAAACACAAGGTTTAAGTATATATCAGTATTATAATAATTTAATCGGGAGAGAGGGACACTTGGATCATTTTGCTGAACATCTGACCTCTTTCTGTCAAATACTGGATAATACATAATTGCAAACCCAGTTTTTCTACCACTGAATATTGAAGGTTGTAATCAAGATGGCCTTTAGAAAATTTGTTCTTGTTGTCCTTTATTCCAAATCACATTCAATTTTAGTTTTGTTTTTTTTTGTTTTGTTTTTTGACACCCGTCACGGGTTGGCCGTAGTGCAGCAGCATGGCTGGGGGCACCTATCCCCTGCTGTGAGGCTGTAGTGGAACCTCATGGCTCGTGGAAAACCCCTACTGCGTACCAAATCAAATGTTTGCGTGTGGCTCCCTCTACTGGCAGACGTTTTAATGGCAACCTAAAATACCCCCACGCATTTAGTCCACTCACAAGAAACAGACTTGTGTGTTATCACATGTACAATACTCACAACACTTGCTTGGGAGTCCTTTTTAACAATAGTTGTTTGTTTCTGTTGCCAAGGGAGGACCGGGCACGTTGGATAGTTGCTCTCACAGAACACAAGCAGGCAGGCGTCTCCCCTTGTAAAGATGGTAAGTCAGCACGCTTAATTTACCAAGGGAGTCATTCTTCAGTTAACTCTGAAACTGACCGGTTTTTGGTGTGTACGTGTAATCTTTAAAAGTTACCCTTAATGACAAATCTGTTATTTTAACTTTCATTTCAAACGCAATCATATTCACACACATTTCAAAACTGCACAGGTTCTCCCTTTATTTTAAACTGTTTACCAACATTTTTATTGGATCAATGTGAATTCTGACTTTGGGTTTACAACACATGATTTGTATATAACTGCATTTGATGGTACAGCAACTCTCAACCTGTGTGTGTGTATATACTGTAAATTAACCCAATGTGATCGTATGTGCCAATTATTCAGTTTTATGTACAGTACATTAGGCTAGTTTACTATAGGTCTATAGGCTGAAGAACACAATACAGTATTTTTAACAAAAATATTTAGACATAATTTTCATACAAATAAACTGCCTTATAATCCTTTAATGGCATTTGTTGAACAAAAACCATTACATAGTCAGCACTGACAGTAGCTTTGTGTAATTAGTGTATTAGTTTTGAGGGTGAGTTTATTTCTGCATGACATTGTTATGAAAGGGTGTGCCTTTCCAGGGGAATATGACAGTCCAAAAAGTAATCTGATGTGCAGTGTAGATATTCAGCAGTGAATACAGGATGCATTTTTTTCAGTACTGACAATAGGGTTCTTAATTCACCAATAACCGCATAAAAATTGCTAAAACAAAACTTTAAATACAGGAAAATATACTGATATTTAAAAAGAATTGTATGCTGTATTTGCATATCGATTTGCTTTATGATTTTGTGAAATAGGAACCTTATAAACTAATTGCTTCCACCTGCTCCTTCTCAAACTAATCCTTTAGTTGTGGTTGAAATCCAATTGTAGTTTAATTTTGTCATTTTAAGTTTATTAAAAATATATAACACTTTTGATTGTTCAAGATAAATAGAAAATAAAATTTAAAAAATGGGAAACGTGTTTCAGGCCTGCCGCAGTACGAGGCCACGAAAGCCTACATGCCAAAGGAGCCAGATGAGTTGGGCCTGCAACAGGCTGAGCTTGTCATCCTGCTGCAGAAAGAGGAAGGTGAGAGTCCTTTGTGTGCACTGCCCTTAGCTCCATCATTACCTGTAATACGTCCTACAATTCATATAAAGCATGCAAGAATGTATAAAAGTTACCTTAAACTGTCTGCTGCTCCTAGCCTGGTGCTATGGTGAGAGAATGCGAGATGGGGTGAGAGGCTGGTTTCCTGCTACCTGTGCCACAGAGATCACCAACCCCACGGCCATGGAGAACAACGTGCAACGCATGAAGCGCCTGCGCAAAGAGACCAATGTTTGAGGGACTCTTAGGATGTACAAAAAAACGAAAGCCTTCCAATAGAGTGGTGACTCTCATAAGGTTCAGTTTTGTTGAGACTGCATTGCAAGAATGGCCCTTCATGGTCCTTGGATTTACTGGCCAACAGTGGACATCTTTACTTGTACAGCACTACTGTTTTTTCTTAGTAAACAATGAGCCTCAGATGCAGTCCAGGACTTGTTCTATTTTCTACGTACACTATAGTTTTAACAGTTGCATGTATAATAGTGAAAAATGGTGGTTGCATTTCTTGTTAGATCACATTTGTGTAATTTCAAGATTATATGAAAGGGTTTGTTTTACTGGTAAAGAATGTGATCAGTGTTTTGCCAAAACATTTACAATTATAAATGCCATGAGTTGTGGAATTTGGTTGATTAAAAAATACTGGATCATGAGAAGATAGATTTGTCTAAATATATTTGAAATAACATTTCAACTGAATGTTACCCTACTAGACAAATATAATATGCCTGCGTACTTGAAATATACAAATAAAGCCAACACAACAAGATTCCTGGTTTCTGGACTTTTATTTGAGCTTGCATTTTGTTAAAATGTTTGAATACATAAAAAGTTATTTAAAAATGTCAAACTGACCAGATATCAAATTCCATTTTTTCTTTAAAAACCATTTGGTGTAAAAACTTAGGACATATTTAGAAAAACATTTGCTGTTTCCCCAAAACGTTTTTGTAGCTGTCACATAAAAAGAATGGGAAAAAAAAAACAAGTCTGCATAGATTCTGCAGGCAATCGGTGGTAATCTTGTCAAATGCATGGTGCAAGCTTGTGACGATCGTCAAGTCAAATCTTTATTGCTCAGATCTTTGATGTTTCATCTTGACAAAAAAACTGTAAAAAAGAAAATTTGCAAATTAGTCAACTTTAACTGTATGCAGCATTTTTTTAATCATTTGAGTTTAGTCTTTTAGCATGCTGCACCATGAATTGCCTGAAAGTGTGCATCATCACCAGATAACAGAAAATGCCTAAAGCTGCTGCCCTTATGGAGAAGAGACAATAGTGAGGGCTCTATGGTGCCAGACAGTTTGCTTTATCAAATCCACTGCATTACCTCATGCTTTGGATCATCCGCTACAGAGCCCAAAAAGAGTGCAAATGACAAGCTAGCCAGCCTTATTTATCTGTCTAAGCTATTACATTTTAATGTTTTAAGTTTCCTGGTAATTACAGTTGGCTCTGTTACAATTCAGATTTATGTGAAGCTTAATGGAAATTACCAGGAGGGACTCAAATCAGCCACGACGTGGCTATAGACTCACCCGGACGATGGTAAAAGATGGTAGGTGCCGGTGGGCAGGTTTTTTCCTACTCAGCCCCACCTTGCTGAGCCTCGGGAGCGGACGTTTTCTCTGCAGATGGGTCACCTCCTGTCTTGGCCTCCTTGGTTTCCTGGCCAGGTTTGCCTCCAGTCTGTGGGCGTCTGCGACGGTAGTTGAAGTTACGGCGGTAACGCCGCTGACGGGGCTGTTGGTTCTGACCACCTTCGCCACCCTGATTCTCCTTGTCCTCCTCGCCGTCCCGCACCGGTCTGGGACGGGGTGGACCCCTGGACCGAACAAGCAAAAAGCAAAGGGCCATATACAATCACGAATTATATTGTGACCAAGAAGTGGTGATATCATGCAAAAAATAAATCCACTAAAAATATGTACATAAGCAAAATTTGAATGCACAGCTGCAATTTGAGGTCAGGCTGCAATAAAAGGAGAGCTTTTCTGGCCAAAACAGGTAACATTTATTTATTTAGATTCGTTTAAGAGGTCAATTTAAGATGGTGGACTCTAGGCTAAAATACAGCCAGCCCAGTGCTTTACTCTCCCCTTGTTGCGGCCTTGTGTCAATGAAGCCAACATGCAAACCTTGGATTGAACCTTGGTCGGAAGCCTCTGTAGTAGCTCTGTCTCGCTGGTTTGTTGCCCTGTTCAGGACCTCCTTGGCTCTCGTCACCCTCGCCTCCCTGAAAGCAAATATATCAAACAACTGACAAAGTGCTTGCTTTTTCCAAAGCAAACACAGTGGCAATCAAACATTTGTTATACAGTGTACATTCCTTGTAATTGAAACTGTTAAGCTTGCCATTTACTGTTGAGGCTGATAGAAGAGCAACATTAGGTAGCTCCAATATAGCTGAGATTAGGGACCAATTTCAGTGGTCAATATCAACATTGGCCAGACCCCCGATACACCAAGATCTTTTGTTCGCAACCACGTGAGTGTTGAGAGGGTGTTGTGTATGACATCAACATATCATGGGTCCCGACTGGGACTGCTGGGTGCCTGCTTCAAGAGAGAAGCCCTGTGACGGCGTACCTCAGTCATCTCTCCACGTGGTGCGTTGGTATACGGGGGCCGGCGGCCGTAGCGTCTACGTACAAAGTATGGTGGGTAGCGTCGTCTTCCAGGGTAAGTGGGTCTTCGCTGCTGTTGTGGCGCATCTCCTTCAGGGGCACTTTCTCCCCCATCTCGGCTGCTTTTGTCACGACCTCCGCTGCCTCCACTGCTTGGCTCGCCCTCTCCATCGCTCTGGTAGTTCTCTGGATATTCTCCACCACGGGGAGGGCCCCTTCTTCTGGGATAGCGCCTGTAGCGGTTCCTGTCAGCTGCATACTTACTTCCTTGGACTGCAATGCCTCCAGGGCCAGTGACATTTGCCGCCTCTGCTCCCTTTAAATAAAAAAATAATAAAAAAGACTTACCTAAATTATGGATCCAGAGAACAACAATTATTGGATGCATTTGTGAACAGCTGCACACTAAAATCAAAACTTTAGACCTTAACTACCAATCAAAGCACATCTTACCTTCTCTCCCTCAACTACATCAAACTCCACAGTTTCTCCATCTCCAACACTGCGAAGGTATTTCCTCGGGTTGTTCTTTTTGATGGCTGTCTAAAATCATGACAAGTGCAAAGCATGTGTGAGATTTTTTTAATTCATGATAATTTAAAACTAAAGAAAATATCCCTATCTTCAACTTACCTGGTGTACAAAAACGTCCTCTTTCGTATCATTCCTAAAAACAAAAAATAAATCCTGTTATTTCTAGATGGCAGTACCTTGGTGAGCCACAGAATGCAACAATGTATCTGCAGACAGATTGCTATTCTTCCAGGGAGTGTAGGGATAAGTACTGTAAGTAACAGCAGCATGGAGACAAGCAGACAAATCGCCTGGTCAGCTTTGTATGCAATGCAAAGCCATAATAGGATTGGGAACGTTCCCTCACACTGATGATATCAGGGTCTTTAGGAAGCGGGATGGGGGTGGAGTCCTCTTACCTATTGATAAAACCATATCCATTCCTGACGTTGAACCATTTGACAGTACCCAAGACTTTTGTTGCTGCAATGACACAATAAAACAAAATGATTAACCAAGTTTAAACTTGACTTTTCAAGTTACACTGATAAGATAACATACTGAGTGAGTATAAATGAAAAGCTTTTCACCAGCTTGTCCATGTTTAACAAGACCTTTAAACACGAGAAACAGTAAGGGAATAAAAAAGGACAGATAATGACAAACTAACCCGGGTCAGACAATGTGGGAGTTATATTTACCTCCCAACTGTCACTCTGTGTCAGCTGCACTTGGTGTGAGACATGAACCAAGAGCATTATGATCCAGTAATGACTGCGCCATTTCTCATGCAGAACGTAAGTTTCTTATCAAACTACCAGTGTCTCTGTCTTACAGAGTTGCTGTAGTATGGCATATCAATTACGGATCTAGTAATAAGATACTTCTACGGTGTGGTCAGTGACATTTCAAAGTTTGACGACAGACCTAGCTACTGCCCCATTTTGAGCCGCACAGCTCAGTCCTTGAGCACTCACACGTGGTAAAGTCGCACCCGGATACGTTAGCAAGCAGCGATCCCAGCTGGCTTGTTAGCATATTAGCTAACGGGGTCTCAACCATGTGGTTGGATTAAAGCCAGCAAGCGGAACCTACCGTAGCACATCAAATAGCATATCTATATTAAGACAGATCTTTATAGAAAAATAAAAATAAAGTGTTTGTTGTGTTAATATTTGTCATCGAACAAACAACTAGCTAGCTAGCTAAATTGCGAAAGAAATCCGTGGAATCATTCGGCGGACATTTTGGGTTACCCCTTCGGCCATGTAAATAGCTACCCTAGCTTCGTTAGCAAACGAGCTACCGTTGCTGTTAAGTGTCTAGGCCCTTAATTTTGAGGAAAACCAACCATTGACAGTTTTATTCTGATTTATTTACATACCAACCTTACTACAATCGTTTGACAGCTATGATGTGCACGAGTCTGTGAAGGTATTTCGACTGTTTTTGGAAGAAGAAAAAAACTAACTCAGAACCAACCCCTTTCGCGTAGACAAAGAGACGGCCAGCACCTAACGATAGCTAGCTTGTTTTCGACTACAGTGGTCGTGGCCGGCTAAGTGGGCACTGTGAAATAGCGTCGTGTTCCACCGTGACGTGTGGTTAAACTGTTAAAACGTTATAGGTAACGTTCTAACGTCTCGACGTCAACTACTATTGCCGAATTACTTAGCCAAATGTGTGTATAGAGGGGCACTAACGTTACCGTAGAAACACGAATCGTGAAGCAACCCCAGCGATTGTGCATGTGACGGAAAGTCGGCAACATGGTATTTTTGCGGCGGCTTTCGGAAGGTTGCTAGTAGGCCGATGAACATGAGATTAGCCGGTTGAAATTTAAGGATTAGGTACATTTGCCAATCATACATTTTAAACTGAATTAATTGTCGCTTGGAGAAACAGTTCATAGTTTACACTGGATATAAAACAATGTACTGGGCAGTTAATCGTAAAGTCAGCTGTGATGACCCATATTCCAACTGACATTTTGAAATGTGTGTAGCTAACGGTAGCTAACGTCAGGGCTAACGTTTCGGTTCTTGACAGAAAATGGACATTTATTACACCCGTAAATACCAGATTAAGACCACCAGTTATACATAATCGAAGGAAATGACATACAGTTAAGTTACTATTAACGGAGGTAACTTTTATTTGGTTATCTTTCAATTTCAACTAACGTTAACGTTATTCTAAAATAGTTAACGGCATTATCAGATTATTAACGGTATTCAACGGTTAACAAAGCCTGTGATCGTCTGTTAGTTAACGTTTGCAACCGCCGCTTTTGCGCATCGCCTCTTCTATGACCCACACGACGTTAGCTAACTACCGTTAGCTCATTTCCAGTAGTCTTACCGATGACCTTCTTATCCCCCGCGGAAGATGCGGCTGCCGGGCTGGATGGGCTCTCCACATCGTCAGCAGGCTGCGGCGGTTGTTGTGTCTCGGCCTCGCTGCTCATGGTTACTCCTGGTTGGTATTGGCTTCTGCCGGCGGCGGCTCTCTGCTATGTTTCCCGGTGCTAGATGGTAACCTGGGCCGGCGGTGGTGGGGGCTGCTGCCTTCGGGCTCTCTGCTTTCCTCTTTCCGCTCCCGTTGCCGATCGAACTGGGCAGAATGAGATACTGAGCCGGGGAATGTTCCTGGTCGGAGGTCCGCCCAACCAGTCTTCGAATTGGCTGGAATCTGTAGCGAAACACAAAACGCGCTCCTATTGGCTGAGACAACTGCCTATTTCGGTTGAGGGAAGAGTTTGCTAAAAAATGATTGGCTAAAGGAGAAAGGTACCTGTCCATTCTCACCGCCCCATGGTGATGTCAAAGCCAGACAGATAACCGTGACACTTGAATTCAATTTTGTACATCGGTACATTAACCCTTATGACAAAAAAAAGTAAACGCACACAGTTATATTGTAAAGAATAATATTCTGTACCCCCTGAGTAAGATATTGACTTATTGATGGCATCGTTTATGTATCACAGGCTAGGTTTATGTTTAATATTTACATCGTTGCATTCATATGTAATATTAAGATGTATTTTATCGGTCTGCTCACTATGTTTAATGTAGAATAATAATACAAACCCGTGACACTTTTGGACTGTCTGCTTGGTTGTGTCTTGACGGATTTTAACGAAATGTACTACTACAGCAACACATTGTAGCTAGAATTATTACAAGCTTCCTACATTAAACGTTGCCCTACATTTTCTTAAGACAGCACGGCTTTAATTTTATCTTTAATTTATTTTCAGTCGCCTTGAAACTTGAACCAGAGTCTGAACTGCACTGAGTACAACTCTGTGTAAATGTATTGACGGACTACTTACCGAATTTTAACAAAGGATTAGGAACGCCTCGATATTTTAGTTAGGCCTACATAACATTATGTAAATGTTACATTTATAATTTTTACTACATTGTCAAATTGCTATTGTTTCTTAAACATACTTTGGAAAATTAGGAAGAGAGCTAATTTGTGGGTGCTGTAGGCCTGAAGAACATAATTATTCTCACCAGCATATAGCCTATATAGCCTACACAGCCTGTCAACAGACCTGGACAGGGAGGACATTTCAAATTTATTCTGTACATTGTTCTTAGACATTTCTTAAATGCAAGTTGTAGACTACACAAAAGCTCCCATTTTGTTACATCCTGCTGTAAAGACACGATTTGCTTCTTCTCTCATATTACCCTTGACAATAAACTGGTTAAATGCAGAGAGTGGAGCTGACAGACACCGACCAAGTGTGAGACAAGACAACCCCCATCGCAGCCCCACTTTTGTCATGTTAATGCTCCACTGGCACTGTTTATGGGCATTGGCTGATGTGGGAAGAGCTCGCTGTTTAATGGCTGAGCCCCGTTCTCCCACACTAATGGGCTTCAGCATTGACCTCAGAAGAGAGCCTCCCCACGAGGAGACCCACTCCCCCCTTTTCCCCCCAAAGACAAAAAAAACATTTTGTGCCAAGGGAACGAGGTCCAAGGCCAAAGAGGTAGAGTGTGGATGGGGGAGGGGGTCTGATGGTTTGGATTTGAATGGATGGCTGGGATAGAAGAGGTTGCCATAAGTTCAGCAGAGGATTGCTTGGCACGTCCAAGAATTACGTCCAAACTCATGTCTTTGCACAACTCAACAAACATGAACAGGGGGAAATAAGCTCATAAACGCTGCCATATTACACTTGGTATACAGTATTAAATGCAGATACATTGATATGCAACTATAATTTTTTAAATATGCATTAAATGGTTAAAATGATAGATTAAAGTGTGTAAATAAAAAGGTCTGAATAGCCACCTTTTTGTAACTCACTTATAGTTTGTCTTTGTATTGTAATACATACATATTTTGGGGAAGTTGTGAACTTAAAGTCAAAAATAATTACGCATTCATACTTTAAATAGTATATGAAAGATTTACTACTTCTTACTTAATATTGGAACTATGACAACACAACGATTTAAAATCTGATGCCATTTAAAAATGTAAACAGCTTTTTTTCCAAACAAATAAGATCCCCTCCAAAAGGTTTATAAAAATGTAAAACAATTTATTGTCTGAAATAGGAATGGGAATATTTCACATGACAAGCAATTCTTTCTTCAGGCTTCAAAAAGTCACAGTTTCTCATTTGTCTATAACAGGATACACAAATTGTCTCTATTTGGACTCGGAAAATCAACAACAGTGTTGAACATTAGGTTTTGCTAAATTAATTTGAAAAGAAACCAAAATGATGTACTGCTGAACTTTATAATGCCTTTTAATGTGCATTATCGGAGAAGGCATCCATACAGAAAAAAATACCAAGTGAATATCAGACACTGCTTCATGTATACAGAGGTTGAATAGTTCTCTATTGGTGTTATAAAAAAGACTGATTACATCTCTCCACACTGTGCAATGAGGATGGGGAGCTTGGGCTTGTTGTTGGGTCCAGTAGGAACATTCTGTTGACAGGAAGGAGCACAAATGTAGTCATGTAAATATTACAATCAATTAAATGATCCTAGTGGATTTATGTTACAAAATCCACAGTCTGATTACTTGTTGATGTACTGCAAGTGTCAATGATTGGGTTTTAGTCACAGGCTGAATGCCTGCTTTGAAATATTTATATCTGAAGTTTAAAACATTTTAAACATTAAACTGTGGCAATGAAAATGTTTGGGACAGTGTTGTAAAACAATTATTGTAAAATACGTATGTAGTTTTCTTTAAAAATTGATTTGAGAAATAAGTGAAAATAATTTGGGGAAGTTACGAGTCAGTACACAAAGTAGTCACTTTAAACATGTGGGATTATTCATCACCCAGTGGTGAGTGACATCATCTTATTTTCATCAATATCTGTGGTCCGTCACAATTCTAGCCATTGACACCAAAATATGAATATTACAATGGTATTTACCTCAATTTTTCTCATGATCAGCAAACCATCGACCACTTTTCCTGAAACAGTAGTTAACAAGACAGTTTAACTCTGGCACACACACAAATTCAATTAGCACTCTAAATTAAATATGAATGCACAATAAATATCATAGCCTTACTTACCAAAAACAACATGCTTTCCATCTAACCAGTCACATTTAACGCAGGTGATGAAAAACTGACAACCATTTGTCCCTGGCCCACTGTTTGCCTGATTAAGACAAACATTATAAAAGGAAGAATGGCAGTTGTAAAAATCTGTTTATCTATAATGGTTACGGTCAATCTACTTTGAGTAGATTAATCAAATCTTAAAGGGGTGATAGAAAGCAGAACCTATTTTACCTTGTCATAATTGAATAACGACAATTTGGTGGGTAAATAGGATATACATACAAAAATCCAATTGACACCTCTTTCTGCTGCAAATCTCACAATGTGAAACTGCCTCTGAAAGCTGGCCGCTCCAGGGCCTGCAGCTCGCTGCTCTCCCTCCCCTCTTCCTGCTAAATGGCTGGTGTGTTTGATTGAGAGCGCGGTCAGAAAGCTTGTTACACCCACAATCTCTGACCACAGATTCCAGTTAATCTTATAATGGATATGTGTGTTGAGTTATTTAAACAAACGATCGGGGAAATAAACGCCTCTTGTCTGCGAGTCTCATTGATAGTCTGCAGTGAGCTGGATGGACCAATGACAACTAGCCTCCTCCTAACGAGACCACTCCAATTCACAAAAATGCCTTAAATTGAAATCAGACAAAATGTTAGCTTTGTAAGACCTTAGGGTAGCTGTGATATACATGCCGTGACGAAATTCAATCTGTAAATATACTATACTTATGTTGAAAGTGTGCCCAAGGTCTGTAAATGGACATGCCAAGCGGCGATGCAGCACCGGGCGCCGTCACGGAGCGGGCCGCCAACCACAGCACCCGCTCAGTCAGGGCAGCGACATTTGGTAGTCCAGTAACCCAGAAACGGTAAATTTGCGCTGGGCATGAAGCCCAGCGGGCTGCCGCTGTCTGGTCAGACTGTGTGGAACTCCTGAAATTCTACACGTTCTTACCAAATTTACAATTAGCCATCACTTTGCGTAAAATGGCACAAAATTTGACCTTTACGTAGTTGATTTCTCACATAAAAAAGTATCAGAAGTGAATTTAGTATAGAAATGCCAAACTAACAAGGTATAACATTGCAGTGTCTGAAATATGGGACCCGCTGTCTCATCTCCACTGTGTATGTCCTATGTATGTATGTATGTATGTGCTTCGCTCAATCAATCAGCTCAACTAAATATTCATGAACAAACCACATAAGGCAGAAAACCTCTCGTTTCAATCCAGGCCCAAATAACAGGGTCGCATCAGGACCACTATAACAACACCAGGGCAATTTTCAGCCCAAACAATGTTACATACCCTATTAGAAGACCTTAAAGAACAGCGTGAAATACCCTATATAACCATTTCTTTCACCCCTTTAATTAACTTATTTTATATAGTACAATATAGGATATAAAAAAATGTTTGACATCAGAATGAAGTTAAAGAACAGATACCCTTTACTGACTTAAGCATTGATCTAGATACATCCATATATACATACCATGGCCAGAAGACCAGGCGCACTGTGCTTCATTTTGAAGTTTTCATCTGCAAATGGACCCCTGTAGATGCTGCAGATCCCAGTTCCATCCCCCTTCACAAAGGTGACAAAAACGGTACATGACAGGCTCACAAAGTAGAAAGAGAAAGCTATATGTTTAGATGTGCTGTTATTCACAACAAGACCAGCAGGGGGAGAACTACTAACTCAGAGATTACTGTTTATTTCCATGCTCCTCCGCTTACATTTCACCTTTCTATCCATTCAGGTAAGATTTAGCACTTAAAGTAAACACTTTTTACTTTTTCATACATGTACTTACATTGACAAAGTCCCCTCCTTGTATCATAAAGTCTTTGATCACCCTGCCAATTAACAGTGAAAACATCAGTACAGTCGAATTTGCTGAGGTAACACAAAAAGCAGATTTTGGCAGACTGGCAAGACATGCTGATACAGTGCCAATCAAAAGTATTTACATTTTTCTGTTGATTACATGTTGTAGAACAAAATAAATACAAAAAAATTGAATAGTTTTTATCAACACTATAGTTCCCATAACACACTGCAAGTTAATTTAATTCAGGAGTGTTTGTTTAACATCACACACACACACTCTCTTTGGAGAAGGGTCTGGCAAAGTGAGAGTAAAGAAGAGGAGTCTTGAACGCAGTGTCGAGGACGCTCGGATTAAACTCAGATAAAAAATTTCAAACTAGGCAGCACTGACCAAATTTGAATCAAGCTTCGGTTTGGCCTTTGTTTATTTGTAGCCTAAAATGTCTTCGGAAACATATTTTAGTGTACCGTTTAGCTGTCATACGAGGCATAGTTTTGGCTGAACTTGGTCACAAAGTCTCCTTTTTGTTTATATTTGATCAGCGCTGCCTAGTTTGAAAGTTTGATCACAAGCAGTCATTGATACTGCGTCAGAAAATTGCCATCAGGAGCCCGAGGAGATGAAGGGTAATGACGTTTTTACACAGATTACCTGTTTCATGTGCTACAGTCAGAATAAAGGGTAGTTTGAGCAAATATAACTAAATGTTTTTTTTAAATATAATGTACCCACAGAACCTTTAATGTATGTAATCCAGATTGTGCAATGAAAACTATATAGAACGTAACATAATACCCTTAAAGGTGTAGTTTAATATGATCGTAGGCCCATTGATGCTACTGATGGGATTTGCTATAGTAAAACCTCATGAGCTAATTAGGTGCCTATCCAGGATTTCAAAACTTTGAATGGCAAGTCCAAGTTTGAATATTTTGATTTTGGGTCCAGTTCATAATTATGAGTTAGTATGCCTCTAGAACTACAAATATTAATACATAAACAGCCTGAATGACAAGGCTGACTGTGGATACACACAAGGCTATTCCAGGAGACAACAACTCTTAAAGCCATGTGTGGGTTTCTACTTGAAACAATAAAAACATTAAAAAACAGCATCCAAGTGAAAAAAGGTCACGTTGTGTACCTGTGGAATGTGCATCCTTTGAAACCAATAGGGACTCCATCCTTTCTGTAGGAAGTTTGAGAACAAAATGAAGTTAGCAGTAAAGACAATCATGTTGTACTGTACAACAAGAGTTTAATTCTGTGTTCAGGATTTAGGAATTGAGCTTCTCACAGCAGGTTATGGACCAGTTGAGACTCAAGGTGCAGTTTGGGCTGATAATTGGCAAATGTTAAGTATTGAGCTATGACACATTCTTGAAAGAATGCAGAGCATCTGTACACTGAGAGGACATAGTTTTTAATAGTGCACAAATGCATTTGAATGTAACAGATATGACCAACTTATCTTGATTTATATTATTTTAAATTCAAGGAGTCACAGCTCTAAGTAATGATCTTTCCTTTTGTCCTGCTGCACTCATTCCACAGCAATACTTTCGCTGTCATGCACATTTACCCAAATAAATAACCTTTAGAGACCTGATAAATCCTATACAGTATATAGCCAAATAATCAGCTTTCTTGTTTCTCTTTAGCCCTTATTCAGAGGTTTTTATGTAAAGTAACATATGCGTACTATCAAAGAATACATCCCTTCGCTGCCTTACCTGAACTCTCCAGTGCAGAACTGCCTGAAACAGATAATAAGAGTGTAAGTAACATCTTCGTTGTTGACATACTGTATATATCTGGGATCTTGCTTTTCTCTCAACCTTTTAAAAACAGCCCATGTGATGCAGGCCCTCTCCTTACCGGAAATTCTCTGCTGTCTTTGGAACCACATCGGCAAACAGCTCGATCTTCATCCGTCCGACATCCTGACAAACAGTTGCGAAAACTTTGGGTAAACACACAAAACAAAGAGATAATACGATGGACAGAAACATACACAACTTAAAAGAGTTTGGCCTCATAGAGCAGGGAAGTGAGCTCCGATCACAAGTGGTCACTCTATTTGCATTAGGAGCCAGGTGTAAAACTTATTTAAAGCAGTCCACTTTGAAGGATTCAATCATATCAGATTTTACTACCAAGTAAAAATGGAGCATGTGACCCAGATGGCCTCACCTGGACTAACCAGTGCACTAAGAGACATCAAATAACTGGTATAGGATAGCTCTTTGTCTTTTATCCTTCTACTTAAATACAATGACACGTTAGCCTCCTCTTTGCTGAAAACATCAAGTTGACTCAGATTTCATCTCTATCCAAGCTATTTGTTTTTCAGTGGTCAAATCATACGTAACAGAAAGATATAAATGAGAAAACACCACAATCTTGAAGCACAACACATTAATTGCCTATACAAGCTTTTTGTGCGTTTGGTAGTGCAGGAGTCTGTCAACCAAGGCCTTCCACAACTCAGAGGGACATGCAATTGTTACGGCAATGTTTGCATGTCTGCATCCGTGTGTGAGAACAAACACTGTGCTGTTGCCAAAAGAGCCTTTTTGTCCCTGTGACATCACTGCACAACTCTCGCTTCTGTCAACGCGGACGACTCACAATGACAAATCAATCCATTAGATATCCTGCCTGTGCCATTTAGACTATACAATACATTTTTAGTGTCCAGAAAATGAAATGAAAAATACTGAAGCTAAGTGTTGGTATAGAACAAACCTCCACCCCAAAATATTGAATCTGCAGAGGGTTCTTTTTCCTAGCTGGAGTCCAACGTGCCTAAAAACCAAAGCAGGTAAAACAGCGTAACCCCTCTCTACATTTTAATGAATGCAATTGTTTACCTACTTTTGTTGTGATGATGGAATAAGGGTGTCAAATTTCAAATGATTTCTAAAGATTACATTGGATTTCTTTAAAGACAGGGTTGGTTATGTTGAAAAGCTAGCAAGGTTTGAAAGTAGTATCTCCTTGGACTGTGTCTAACCCCTCCCCCAACACTGTAAAGAAGATGATAAGAATGCACTAAACTGATTTAGATATAAGACCAAAGGTTTCGCTTAACTATCATGTTCAAGAGTACAAACTCTAGGAACACTGTGATAGCCACATCTACCACACCACCTTTAACTCTCATGCAGCTACTTTATACCTAAAAGACCATGCCTAGAAGGCAACACTTTTGTATGTCAAATTACTTTATTAGGCAAATGTTCTGAGCCAATTGATATTGTAAAAATAAATAATTATATATATAAATTACATGGTTTTACTCATTGAGAAATGATTGCATTCATTTTAACCCCAAAGCTACTGTATTTAAATATTTCTGCATTCATAAAAGAAACTGACTGTTACATTTAAAAGCTTTTGTGGTATGGTAGGTGTGGTACAACAGCTGTTGCAGTCAGGTTAAGCAAGTATTACCAACCTTAGGGCTCTTATCAACATGTGGTAAGGTTTCCTTCTATACAGTGGTGTAATTGTAGTACTATGTATGGAGCTGGTGCAGGTGAACAAAACCAGCCACAGGGTGTGGTTCCACCTATGCATTAGATTACATTTCCAGCCTGGGTTACGTTTTACAGGAAATGCAAATCAACTTAAGAGACAGCCACCTTTGGGGAATATACAATGGAAAACAACCAGGCTTCCTTGCAGACACAGAAGGTGTGTCCCACCATTTGTTTGCATTGAAAATGTTAGGAAGGTGGAGCTATAAAAAGCTCTCTCAAAGAGAAATGCTGCACCTTACACCGAACACCTCATACACTAGTTTTGATAAAGGATGCAGGGCCTCTGACAGGATATCTACTGAAACCTAATGAACTAGGACAAACCTGAGCACAGAGGTACGGACGGATTTCACACTGTTTTATTTCCTATTCATTTTATTTGTTGAGTGAATGCTACATTCTTTAAATGGCAAAAAGTGTGTGTGTGTGTGTGTGTGTGTGTGTGTGTGTGTGTGTGTGTGTGTGTGTGTGTGTGTGAATTAATACTATTGCTGTCTTAAAGGTGCTCTAAGCGATGTTGGGTGTTGTTACTTCTTGTTGACGTTCAAAGACGTTTTCAAACAAAACAAGACTAGCTTGCCCTTCTCTCCTCCTCATCCCGTCCCCTCCCTTCTGTGCTTCCTAACTAACCCCCCACCCCCAAATCCTTCCTGTCCGTTATTGGCTGCAACGCTGGAACACTGTTTGTGTTTGCTTTGTGGTGCAGGTGGGCACAGTTTGTTTTTGTTGTTGCCGTTTGTAGACCCTGGGCTGTTTACAGAGACCGTGATTTTTTTTACAGTGTGTTCTGGGGACAGACAGCTCGCGGATAGTGAGGTGATGTTTGCTGTATGTGACAACAAATGTAACCTAAAACACACGTGACATCCCTTAGAGCACTTTTAACAAGGTCTTAACATGAAAATAAGAACTAAAGCGTGTATCAAAACTGCAGTGATAGAAGTCAATAGTAATGTCTTTTGCAGAGGGGAAAAAACTAATAAACCAGTCAAGCCTTAATGACTTATTACTGTCAGACTGGTTTGGCTTTTTCTGCTTTGGCAAGAATGTGAAACCAAATATGGAGGTGTGTTTGACCACATTATGGAAAGAAAAGAACTACACATAAATATACCTTTTTGTTAAAGAGTAAGTTCCCCTTTGTTTAAAGCTGTAGGGCATAGTTTGTGTCTCCTCCATGAAGAAGTCTAAATAATGACAACAACCCCCCCCAAATTTCTGGCAGACACTCATTATTATAAAAAAGTTACGCAAATCTTTAATTAGAAACAGCCCCAAACTCGCTACTGCCAAAATCTCTAGACTCCATGTAAAAAAACAATTTCAGCATGTATAAAGCCAGAATATTTTCACATGCAAATCGGTGAATTAGGGTGCCTGGGTAGCTCACATGGTCGAATGTGTGCCCATATATAGGTGTGGTACAACAGCTGTTACAGTCAGGTTAGGCAAGTATTACCAACCTTAGAGCTCTTACATTCCACATGTGGTAAGGTTTCCTTCTATACAGTGCTGTAATTGTAGTACTATGTATGGAGCTGGTGCAGGTGAATAAAACCAGCCACAGGGTGTGGTTCCACCTATGCATTAGATTGCATATCCAGCCTGGGTTACGTTTTGCAGGAAATGCAAATCGACATAAGAGGCAGCCACCTTTGGGGAATATGGAATAGAAAACAAGCAGGCTTCCTTGCAGACACAGAAGGTGTGTGCTATCATTTGTTTGCATTGAAAATGTTAGGAAGGTGGAGCTATAAAAAGCTGTCTCAAAGACAAATGCTGCACCTTACAACATAAACCTCATACAGTTAATGATACATTCTTTAAATGGCAGAAAGTGTGTGTGTGTGTGTGTGTGTGTGTGTGTGTGTGTGTGTGTGTGTGAAAATTAATACTATTGCTGTCTGAAAGTCTTATTGACGTTTAAAGTATTTTCAAACACCACAAGACCCTGGGCTGTCTACAGAGACCCTGATTTTTTACAGTGTGTTCTGGGAACAGACAGCTTGCGGATAGTGAGGAGATGTTTGCTGTATGTGACAACAAATGTTGTAACCTAAAACACATGTGACATCCCTTAGAGCACCTTTAACAAGGTCTTAACATGAAAATAAGACTGCAGTGATAGAAGTCAATATTAATGTCTTTTAGCAGATGGGAAAAAACTACTAAACCAGTCAAGCCTTAATGATTAATTACTGTAAGACTGGTTTGGCTTTTTCTGCTTTGGCAAAAATGTGAAACCCAAATACGGAAGTGCGTTTGACAACATTCCCCTTTGTTTAGAGCTATAGTCCATTGTTTGTGTCTCTCCCATGAGGAATTCTAAGTTTAAGCTTTAAGTAAAAACAGCCCCAAATCCGCTACTGCCAAAATCACTAGACTCCTTGGAAATAAACAATTTCAACGTGTATAAAGCCAGAATATTTTCACATGCAAATCAGTGAATTAGGGTGCCTGGGTAGCTAACATGGTTGAGTGTGTACCCAATTAGAGGTTTACGCCTCTACGCAGCGGCTTAAGATTCGACTTCCAACCTGCGGCCCTTTGTTGCATGTCATTTCCCCTCTCTCACCCCTTCATGTCTCTGCTGACCTATTCAAATAAAGGCCTAAATTGAAGAGAAAAATAATCTTTAAAAAAATTATAATAATTCGTTGGGTTTATTTGATCCAACCCAGACAAACCAAGGCACTGTTTTTTTTATTTTGTTTCTGTCGACTTTTAATGAAGCTTGTTTTACAATGATAAAATGACTGTTCATTTAAATAGAGTCTAATAGGTTTGGAAAAAGCAATTTTGGAGCTGTTTCATGTTAAACAAAAAGGATCTCACTCTTTAACAAAAAGGTCAACCTTAGCAGGCAGACTTTCCATAATGTTGTCTGACACTAAAGAATAATAATCTGAGCCCATTGGTGGCAAACAAGCACTTTTAGTGGACATTAATTAAAAGGTATGCAATTGCCCATTAACCATAGCAGCCTTGCTTGATACTTAACTAATTGCAAAAATAGTTGATTCCATCAGTCACTTCAAACCAGAGCAGAGACACTATTTCATGCAGCAAAAGACATATTTAGTATGACTGTTATAAACGCTGTCCAGAGCTGCAAAGATTAATCGATTAATTGTCAACTATTAAATCATATCACCAACTATATTAATAATTACTTGGTTTGAGAATTTTTTATGGGATTTATTTTTAATTCTATCACTACAGCTTTGTAAATTTGAAATTTTTTAGTTTTGTAGTTTCTTGACGCCTCTCTGACAGTCTATTGAATATATTTGAGTTCTGGACAAAAGACATTTGAGGACGTCCTACTGGGACATTTTATAGACCAGACCCCTAACTGATTAACCAAGAAAATAATTGACTGATTAATCAACAATGACAATTGTCTATTGTAACCCTAAAGCTGTTATCTAAATGACTATGACGTTAGAAAACCCTGGTACCTACTCAACCATCTTTCACTTCTTAATGAGTGACCAGCCAAAGATGGAGGACTCATACAGCCACATTATTAATAGCAGTCTGTCATTTACATTGCCAACGTTTCTAACCAATATTATCTCATCTATCACAGCTTTTCCTGCATCATCTTGATTCTGTTGCAATGACAGGAATGCTGCCCGAGTCTGCAGCATCTCTGGAAACCAGCTATACCGTCAAAATGCTGGCAGTAGTCAAGCAATGGGATGTGGCATCTGGCTGTCATACAGACAACACTGACAAGTATCTGGTACTTCTGCTTTCCAAGTCGGGAATGGATGCAGTGGTCCTTTACTTATGCTACCGGAAGCGGAATACCTCCTTTTTAAGCATGTTTAGCCTGTCCATCATCTTGGCTGATTTGGTGATGGTGTTTTTTATAGCAAGCATGTTGTTTCTTGGGCCTGCAAGGTATCTTGGGTCACTGTGCTTCTTAATGGCCAATGCCTCAGCCACATATGGAGCACTGCCGCTGCCCATTATGTGTCTAGGTTTATTGGACTACTGCATAGAAGATACCTCCCTCGGCAACCAGAGTGCATTGTGCAAACTCCTAAGGAACTTGGTTTTGACTTTGCTGGTGTGGATGCTAGCTGTTATTAACCCCTTCGGTTCTGTCAACTCTGATCTGATAGAAGTGGATTATAATAAAGAGACAACACTTTTAGTGTGTGTATTAGAGGAGTCTACACTGCTAACCTACATGATTTTGGGGCTTTCCACAGTGGTAATTTGTACAATGCTGCCCTTTTGGTCAATGATTCCCCAGTGGATGGAAAAGGCTGAGAAGTTATCTGATGCAAGCGAAGAACAAGTCAACCCGAGCAAGATTTTGTTTACGTCAACCACAGTGGACGTAACCCAAACTGGCGAGGACAATTACCTGGAGGACAATTACCTGGAGGAGACAATCCAACCGTGCCCCCCTCTGTGGGCAAGCCTTGCGCTATGCTTTGGTACATTTTGGATGCCTTATCTTGCTGTGTCTGTGGCCTGTCTGATCTGTGGTTTTGGAGTACCTTCCTACATCACTGTTAACATGCTGTGGTTGGAGTGCACCAACAGTTTCCTGATGGGTTTGGTGTTCTGGACAAAGAGCAACGGGCAAGGACCATACAGCCAGCTCCCAGAAGGCGTGTGCTTATGGCATGTTTACTGGCATTTGAGCAAAGGTACAGGACAGCAGCCACTCCCTATGGCTGTGTTTAACCCATCAAAAAGGAAAACAAAAACTGTTCTCGATGTGTAATAAAAAAAAAGGTAAACAATACATCTGTACATCCATACATCAGCAAGTGAAAACCATGATACAAGAAATCAAATAAAGACTATCATTTGTGAATAGTTCACCTGTGTGAAATGATTCTGTGTTATTTTTCAGGCATTTTAGGCCAAATGGATACGACAGCTTAGGCATGAAAGAGGAGAGAGAGAGAGAGGGGTTGTAGTGGAAAGTTTGTATCTGTCATACTGATGTATGTACTGATCTTTCTTTTATATGTTATCCATTACTTCATGATTATTTTACTTTTATACTACACTGTGTGCATAATTATTAGGCTAGTGAGTATTTTGACCTTATTGTCATTTTATGAATATTTTCCAATTCGAAGTTATACAAACTTAAATGCTTATTTGATTTAAGCATTATCAGGTGATGTGTATTTGTTTAATGAGGGAGGGTGTGACCTCAAGTGATTGACACCCTATATCAAGGTGTGTAATCCTCAGGATTACAATTTTCCTAATAATTTTGCAAACTGTGTATACAATATTTACTCTGTTTTCTATTTTATATTATATCAGTTACCATTATAGTTCTCTATTATTTTAAAGGAAACCAGAGCTTCTATGACATGCAGTGATTGGCTGCAGGTCAGAATCAAACTCGCGGCCACTGTGTCACGGACTGGACCACTGTACATGGGCGCGCTCTCTATAATCTCCGCTATACATTTAATTTGTATCGATATATTTAAAGTGGTTCAAAAATGTATTCTTGGCCTTGATGATGGTCATAATGTGATGTGATTGAGAGCTTCTGGACTGTGTACAAGGTCAGCAATTAACTTTGAACCTCCGTTTGTATTCCAACATGGACAAAAACTCATAGAAGTGCACAGAATTTTGAACATTTACAGTTAGGTGAAAACTGGGCAAACTCCTGATGATAAAAATATAGTTATGATTGTTATGAGGATCACCCTTGAGAGATTTAAGTAACTTGGATTTATAACTTGTTAGCCTGTATTAAAAGGCCCTGAAAAATTATGTTCACAATCAGCTTCTTAGAATGAGCAATGGGATGGTACATGAATAAAGTTTTTTGTCAGTTCCAACAGTTTCTGTCTGTGCTATTTTCTCTACGCTCTTTAAGTGAGCGGGGCACAATTGGAAAAAAGGTGACATCCCATAATTGCACCACCAATCCACCCATGTCCGATTCACAATCTGGTGACAATTGATCATGTTAAGATGCCATCGTTCAAATCTGAACACACTCTCACACTCACACACACACACACACACACACACACGATGAAGCAGATTAATTAATTTTAGCTATGAATGTCCCTCAGTACTTTTGTCTCTTTTTTTCAGGTCACAAGTGTTTCAGGGTATAGAGAAGTATTAACTTTGATTAAAACCAAGTTTTTAGTGTCAATGTGAGAGTGAGAGCAAGTAAAAAAAATAAAATAAAGGGGTTTGTCTGCAGACTGCAAGACTTGAAAGGGTCTTTCAAGCCGCAGATGGACTCACAAGTTTTGGTAATCGGCAAGCCAGTTTTGCAGATTATAATTTTTAAAAGAAAACAAGTAGGGCTGGGCGATACGGAGAAAATCATTTCACAATATTTTTGACCAAATACCTCGATATTGATACCACAACAATATTGTAGTGTTGACAATTGTTGCTTTCACAAAATATTTACACAAGGAGATTTATGATAAATAATCATCAGTGATGTGGATATAATGACTAAGTGGGTAAAGGCAAATAATAGAACAGTTACAACAGTATGTTAAGTTCAGAAAAGGATATAACTTTGCAGTAATGCAGCCTTTAAAACCAGGAAAAGACAACACTTATGCCGATCAGACGATATCTAGACTCATCTCACAATATCGATATATTACCAACATATAGCCCAGCTCTACAACCAAGTATTCCACAAAAATGGTCACACTGTCCATGTTAACTCACAGAAAAAAATCATGTGCTGCAAACATTCACATTTATATTTTTTAAATTTTAACAGACTGTTTTTAAAACAACCAAAAAAGGACAATTTGTGCGGATGTGCTGAAAGAAAAGTAATACATTTTCACTGCAGACACAGGTCTGATTATAACACCTTAACAAAGTTCTCCTTTTCCAATTTGAACACTACAAAACCCCATCAGAGGAAGACTATCACCGAACATGAGCAGAAGTCAAGGTAGAGTACTTAATAGCGGAAGTGAATCTGAAAAATACTGCTGCTGTTATAGGGCCGTATAGGGCAGCTTACAGCAGCAAAAATGGCAGAAAATTAGTCAGTTTGTGGGTTTAGTAATAACAGATGCAAATATTGTGAAGCTCGCTGTGTGCTGCTGCCACTGTGTTTTGGAGATTAAAGTGTCACCTGCCCAAAGCAAATATTATTAAAATATTATTATTAAATAATTTAAGATTACAGTCTAAATATTCTGAAACAAATACAAATCATAATAAAGCTACAAAGCCAATTTAAAAAAAAATGGTTTTATATGCATTCAAGCTTTTTGGCCTATGGAAGGAGAATCGTGGTACTACATGCACGTAAAAAGTAAATTTGGGTTTCTTTAACTTGGACCCAATTTATCCAAGCTTTTGTGTAAGTGACTGATGTGAATAAACAATTGAAATGGATCCAGTATTAAAGACAAGGCAGCTTAATTGGTATAGCACATTTCAGCAACAGCAATTCAAAGTACTTTACATAAAACATTAAGCAAAACTCTACAAAATGGGATGTTGTTTTAACTACTGATATGCTCAGATTATTGTTCCAAGTGTCTGACACCACTATGCAAAGGGTCTCTATAAAGGTCGACCATTTAGTTTGTTGTTTGAAAAACATCAATACAAGCTTTACTAATAATTATGTGTACCAGCAACAATAATAAACAAATCCTCAGATTTATCAATAAAAAAAACTTGTGTTTCGTGACATCTAAGCAGCAGTACTCATTCCACCAACCTTCTTTTTTTTTTTTTAAGTCACTCCACCAGCACCACCTGCCTTTCCTCTGTAGCCACCTCGACCAACACTACGTTACCAGATGCTTAACGTTAACGTTACCAGAATATAAACCGTGAGAGAAAGGCGCAATCTGCACATTTTTGTGTGACGTGTTAATACCACAAAACGTAGTTTGCTTGATCACAACTTTTAACAAAAAAACGACATTATAGTGACTAGCTAGCTAGATATGGCAACGTTAGAGTTGATTAGCTAGAAAGTACAGTCGGTGTTAGCTAAAGTCTTTCTTCTACTAACCTGCCCTCCGATGGTTATGTCGAAGAAGACAATCGGGTTGTTGGGATTTGTTGATTGCACAGACATTGGGACAGGCTCCTCGCTATTTAAGACCAAATAAAATGCTATTATTTCCCAGATAACACGCGAATCATTTGAATGTTCAGCATATGCGCAGTTACGACCTACGGTGGCTATGGACAGACATGTTACGGCTTGCAGTTAGGGACAAAACACTGCCAACGCGAGAAAGCGCGATAGTATAGTCTTGGATAAGTCCACCAGTGCGGTCTAACTTTAATAGTACCGATGTAGAAAAAACACAAACATGAACTGTAATAAGTAACGTAACTTCGTGAGTACTCGTGCTATACGGTATAAAGCCAGTTTGTTATTGCAGAAGAAGAACTTCATTATCCCTCTTGGAAATGTTTAATTACTAGCCATATAGTAGAATTCAACAGTAGAATACCAACATCTGTCCATAAATCACACTCAAAAACGTTTACTCCTATTGATAGGACAGTCAATCGGCACAATTAATAATAGTTATCTTGTTTAACAGAATATTCTATATATAGCAATTATAAAAATGTTAATCTTAAACCATTTAAATTATTGAATTTTTTTGGGGGGCATTTTAGCCTTAATAGACAAAACAGCTGTAGACAGGAAAGGGGGAAGACTTGCAGCAAATGGCCACAGGTTGGACTTGAAGGCAAAGCCTCTGCATCGCGAGCCTCTGCAAATGGATGCCCTCTCTACCAGGCCCTAGATCCTTTCTAATAAGTAACCAATGTTTATGGAGTACATTTAAAAAGCTGTATTTTACTTTTGCACAATACGATTTTTAAAAAGTGCTCTTAAGTCTGCAGAATGTCAGAGAATAGCACTTTCACTTGTGTTAGACAGATTTAACATTGATCTCGCCAACTTCAAGGTTTGGAAAGGGTTTTATTTAACATAAATCAAAGGTGGCTCCACAAAAACAAAACAAATGACAAGGTGACTAGAAAGATTTGTCAAAGCTGTACTAAAGCACCATGATGAAAAAAACTAAAACAATTTAGCAATAAAAAGATGTTGACAGACTCTAGTGGGTCAGCAGAAAGATAAAACTATCAAAAACAAAAGGCCTTAAAGAAAGAAATGTCTATGTAAAGTAATACGGTTTCTTCACATTGACGCCATATTCAGTGAGGGCAGGAGACAGGTCCTCCATTGTCAGAGTGTACTTCTTATCCTACATATAAAGAAGAAGAAAAAAATTCAAAACCATTAACTATCTAGAACAACATGATCAGAGCACATATACAAACCCCTTTTCTCCCCCTCATATACAACAATCAAGCAAATTTATTTTAAGCACAGATTGTAAAAAGTGTAAGGAAGATTTATTTAGGCGGGTAAAAAGAAAATTACAATACCCCTTACTTAGTGAGATAAAAGCATGTATTAGCAACTCCATTTCATTAAAAACTGTCAAATATTGTTTGGAAGTATTACATTTAAAAGAACATGCTACAAATGAGAGAAAACTTACCTTTGTCTTACTCCTCGAGCTTCCTGAGGCAGTGCCCTTCATTTTACAGTACTGCAGCGCATCATTGGCAATGTCTGAGATAAACTTCTGAGAAGCAAGTGAAATCAGACGAATTCTAAAGAAATGAAAAAGGAAACCATTGTTGTAGTTTTCACATTGTCTGTCTGCCTGCCTGCCTGCTTGTTTGTATAACCCTATTTTTTCCCCCTCGTTTTCCGACTAGACCAATTTAGGGATAATTAACTTCCTCTGACCACAGTTCCTGTAACTCTTTCAGCTCTTATTCCAGGTCTTTTCCGAATAGTGACCTAGTCAAACCCCACAGCGCGCCATCTGTAAAAGCCATGCCGTCTTTGTTGGCAAACATACTTAAATTACTTGACTACGTGAATTACTTCGAGAATGGACGGAATGCTGAACTCTGAAGAGAATACTAATGCGGAGGTGCTGGCGCTGCTGGCCATGTGCGCCTCTGAGGAGGGGCCGAGGGACCTGGAAGGAACCACAAGAAACATTAAGATCCTCTGGGAAACATCCAGTGAGCTAGCGCAAATGGGGGTTTGTATGTGGCGCTATAGTCAAGTGGTGATGCTTTGAAGACCATTGCCGTGCTTGCATCACTTCCTTACCCCTCCTAGCAGTTCCTATGGCCACTTGGCCATTGCAAATGCAATTGACAAAACCCGTTTCCTGGTTTTATAGGCTGCTGTACAGTAAAGGGATGTCATTTTCTGAACTTACCAGACTGTTGTAACTGTGAGTCATTATATCCACATTAATGATGATTATTTATCAAAAACCTAATTGTGTAAATAGTTTGTGAAAGCACCAATACTCAACACTACAATATCGTTGCGGTATCAATAGAGGTATTTGTATACAAATATTGTGATATTTGATTTTCTCCACATCGCCCAGCCCTATAACTAAGTTCCTGTAACTACTTGGTCGGAAAGCGGCTAATTATTACGTATAAGTAATTTAAAAAGCTAAATTGAATGATAAACAGACTGCTTTTACTTTCACACAATTATAAGTATCAGGCAGACACATTCACACTGAAGCTTGAAGGTAGTCTATAATATAATATGCCCTTGTTGCACTTACATTCTTGGATCAGAAGCCTCAAAGCCAGCCCGGTTGAGGTAATAGCCTGTCACTGCATCCGGAATCTGAAAAAAAAATTAGCAGACTTCAACTTTGGTTAAGGTTTACAAAGCCTGATTTTACTGCACTACTGGCACTTATTTGTAAAGAAAAAAAAATTAGACATACAGTAAAAATGATTATGGTCATTCAGTGATCATCCAAATGAACTATTTGTACCAATGCAAATCATTCAGCAGTGCTGCTTTTTGGCATTATTAGATTTACAGGAATTTTGGGACACTTTCGCAGCCTCTGTGTATTGTTTGTCACCGTTTTTAATTTGTAAATGTATTAAACAAAAAATAATTAGATCACAAAAAAATAAAGATTAACAGAATTTTTGCATCAATGGGATTGAGCTCTAAGGGTGTGCAAAGAAGAAAAAAAAGATTCACATTTATGAATTAATTCAAGCTCTACCGATTCAAAATCAATTAATAGAATTCCAAAAATTGATTTATATTACTTATTTATCGTTACTTTAAAAATTACGTCTTGCAATGGCGATTATAGTACCAAATGGGAAAAGTAACTACATGTACAAACTCTGAACTGTTTTTAAATTAAATTGAGAAATGTGAGCTTAAAAAAAAATATATATGGAATCGTGAAATTTTCTGAATTGTGCCTTATTACTGAATAGTGTATATTTTTGATAATGGTGTTGAAAGGACCACACAAAGAAAGAAACGGCCGGTATTTGACGCTTAACTGTAGTCAATCATCAGCAATCTTACATAGCTACCTTACTTTTCCATGTAAGATAGGGTGGTGTGGAGTATGTGTGCAATGGTGTAATTTGTGGTCTTTCCAACACCGTGTCTCTATCTGTGAATGCAGCTTATAGTAAACCGAGTGACAAGAGTTTACTTACTGTGGGAGTGTACTCTTCCAGCTGCATAAGAAAATCTGCCAGTGGCATGGTAGAGAGGGCAGGCTTTACATCTCCATTGGTGATGCCACCAGGAACATAGACACCGTTGGAGACAGAAGAGTCTACTGATGGTGTCACCATGGCCGCTGAGGCTGAAGCTGTAATACAAGGATTTTTTAAGTATTAATTATGAATTAAAGAAACAAAAGTTTACACCTATCGTGTGTAATTCACCAATAATTAGATATTACAGTTTGTAGTACTAGTATGTTGTTTAGCAGTATTGCCTAAAGAAAATTTGCGCAAAGTCCAAACCCTGTTTGCACTTTAATGCTGCAAACAAATCCAAGTCCACACATGAAGATGCATGACAAACTCAGGACGTACTTGCATATATATTGTGACAGGAAAAACAATTATCCATCTTCAGTAGAAATAAACTAGTTGTCCTATGTTGACCTAAGTGTTGAGGACCACAAAATGCACAACATTACTTAGTAAAAGTCACATAACGTTACCATTACTCGTGACCGAAGGGATGCTGCTGACGTTGGTTGTTGCATTATCATTTGCGATACAATTACTTGAAGTTGAAGACGTAGTTGATGACACTCCAGTTGTGACAGACTGATTAACGTTGTCAACGTTCATGTTAACGTTAGCTAGCTAACGCGCTAACCTTGGCTAGCTAGCACCGAAGAAATGTTCAAATATGCCCAAAAGCACGAACCCGTGCGAAATAGCTCTAAGACTAGCTCTCTACAAAAAAACTGTGTTATGAAGTACAGCTATTTTAGTAACTTTAAGAATATTTAAATTACAGAATCAGGCCCTGGCTAGCATCAGAAAGCTAACGTCTCGCTGCACTGCAGAGACTGCATGATATATAATCGCGTCATGTGACCCATGTTGTACGTATGGCTCGGATCTGACGAAGGTAGCCGAAGATCTCCGAAGACTCTCTATAAACACGTAAACCATTTGGAGAGCATTCTACAGAGATTTGCAGTATACTGTACAGGTCCCAGAGTCAATAGAAACATTTCCCTGTGCTGACTGCTGCAGACGCAAGTCCTGAAGTTTGCCCCACACGGTAAATTAAAATTCTTTTGCGTGATGTTCATATGTTCGATGTGAAAACTATCAATATTTCTAATCACAAAAAACAGGGTTGTTAGGCAGTTATTACCTAATAAACCCCCCTAGTCCTTTTTATTTATTTATTTTGATCATTTTCCTTGTCTTCAATCAAATCTGAATATTACGTTCTTTTGTGTTTTTTTTTTTGAATGTACACCCTCTACAATACTTTGAATACTTATGTAAGTTCTTCAATGTTCAATAAAAATAATATAAATAATTTGCATTAGACTTTGATTTAATCATGTCAACAGCAGCCATTTAGTAGGCCTAAACATTATAGCTCACAGGTAATAGAGATTTGTAGGGTTACATAAACCCATGTACGCGTTATCTGCTAAGGTGTCATTGTGATAAGTGAACCCAATTGTTTCACACCTCTGTTATTATTAAACACGAGACACGAGACATTCAGTGTTGTTCTTTTTCTTACGTAGGCCTACGTAAGAAAAAGAACAACAGTGAATGTGTAGCTAATATGTTGCCTTCGGGTGCTGTCGGAAATGTGCAATAACATTAGCGCAACGTCCATTTTATTTCTTTATGCTTATGGTTTTGTATGGTGATTCATTGGGTTGGCCTGGCTTGTTAATTAAATTACAAAAGACACTCTTTGAACGGAGCATTTTTGGATAGCAAAGATCAGATTGTTTCAGTGTCCGGCTGGCCAATATGGATATTTTATGTCTATGATCGCACCACCACGCGTTAATTTATATAAGGCTTTTGACTGACGACGATAGGCCTACCGTAGGCCTTTTTCATGTAGGTCTGCTGTGACAAATGTGACTTTGACGCAACGCAGTCTTTAGATTGTTATGGATGGAAGGAGTCTTTGAACAACAACTCCAGCCGCGCACAGTGTTTCCAGTTACCCTATATATGACTGGTCATCCCCAGGTGTGTGAGTTCTACATTAAGTAACATTATCAAGTTTTCCATTTTCAAACAAGGAAACAACAGGTTACGAGGGACAGTGAAGGGCCTCGTGAACATTGCACACTGTAGGGGGCGTTACCTTTAACTGTCTATGGGCGTTACGCCACTTTGTGAGTGCTTTGCGGTTGGCTTTTTGTTCGAAGAAGCGAACCACCCTGCTGCTGCTGGGTCAACCAAGTGATCACTGGACTCCGATGTAGACGACTCATGACAACATTAGACCAACGCGGAAGACGGACAGAAGGTTTTGACAGGGACTATATTACAGTCATTGTATGGGACAAAACAGGTACTGAGCCAAACAGCCATGCCATAAACTGATATTCCTAATAGTTATTACCACAATGTTTTTGAATGAGCTACTGCATGGTAACTATCTACTTTCATATACTGTTAGTTAGCAGATTTTGATGGATACAGAAGTGTAAGTTGTTAATGTAGTCCACCTTCAAATGATGGCTAATTAACTAAATGTAATGAATAATCACCCAGATCACATAGTATGATGTGGACCTGACAGGCACCGTAGACTGGATCAACCTCCGAATGGTTACTGGTGTTAATTACCTTGGGCATTGTGCAAGTGCGTCTAGCTTTGATTTGTGCTCAAGTTTACAGGGTGCCAGAATGACTTCCCCTGTCCGTGTCATCGTGGTGGGAGCTGGCAGTCGAGGGGAGATCTACTCCCAGTATGCATCTATCCACCCTGATCGCGTTAAGGTCAGGATGAGAGGTTTAGTAGTTGTGGACTGTCTTCTTATTTGACTGAATTGATAAAAACATATCCTGGCACCTTAAAATCTCATGAAACATGTAAAGTACAATAGAGGTTTAAGTCCTCAAATCCATGTTTACTGTTACAATTTTTGTTCATTTTGATCATAGTGATTTAAAAAATATATATTCAGGACTTTTACCGTTGTTTTCCCCTGCTGTATTTCTGAACACCTTTTTTCCACCACTCCCCTTGGTATTAAGTTGTAATATTTAACAGAGCCTTGTGGATGTCCAGTTCATTAACTCAACCATTTCAGGTTGTTGGAGTAGCTGATCCAAGGAAATTTGCTCGCACTAAACTTCAACAACAACACAAAATTGTAGATGAAAACATATTTGAAGGTAAGCACTTCAACAACAACACAACATAGTAGATGAAAACAAATGAAACATAAAGAACCAAAATGCAGTGAATCTGTCTTGTACTAAATTATTGAATGTTCTTTTTTTTCAGACTGGCAGGGTATAGTTGAAAAAGAGAGGTTTGCAGATGCAGTGCTAATTTGTACTCCAGACCGCCTTCATAAGGTAAATATACATATTCTGTATATATGTGTAACTCTTTGAAAAATATTTTTAAACTGGTTTGTGTTCCCTAGGAACCTGCGGTGGCCTTTGCAAAGAAGGGTTACCACATTCTGCTGGAGAAACCAATGGCAGTGAGTGTTTAGTAAATTACATAAACCACCTTAACACAAAGCATAACTTTAATCTTCATTTGGGTGTTAATGATCCTACATATTGATTTTTTCACAGTAATTTGTTTGTTAGTTTGTTATTCTGTACTTTGATTAAAAAAATCCTTTTATTTCAGATAACAGTACATGTATATGTATTTCAAGCACATTGCAAACTTTAGAAAGAAACTGTTTTGTCAGTATCTGAAATATGAAAACATTCTCTCTTGCTTTTTCTTTTCTATGATTGGATTTATGTCACACTCATGCCTGCCTCGCACACCAATGTGTTCACATGACTCTAGACAACTGCTGAAGACTGCAAAGCAATTGTGGAGGCTTGCACTCAGGGTGGCGCGATGCTATCAGTGGGTCATGTTCTTCGGTATGATCCTGTCATCCACAAAATAAAGGTGAACATTTTGTCACACTTAATGTGAAAACTATTTTCTTCACCAGGCACAGGTCACAGTTTTGACACTATAGATGTAAAATGTGGTACCTTAATGAAGGGTTTTCATAAGATGTAGGGAAGTAGGGTGCTACATATTTTGGTTGTTTGAATTACAAAACAGAAACTATTTCTAACACAAATTGCAAGTGGGAAAGAAAATCACAAAATCCAATTTGGGTTTTACCTTGATTTGTTTTTCCTTCTAGGAGCTGATAGATGCTGGAGTCATAGGTGATGTGATACACATTCAGCACCTAGAGCCGGTACGAATTTGAATAGAATAGAAATAAAAAACAGCAACGCGCTCATCATTAAACCCATTCTTTAAACAGTAATATTATTTATGTTTTCTTTCTTTTTTAAATCAAGGCATTACAGTTTAGACATGTCAAACTTCTTGTTCCAGGTTGGGTTTTACCACTTTGCTCACTCGTTTGTTCGGGGGAACTGGAGGAATGAAGCAGAGAGCTCTTTTGCTCTTTTGGCTAAATCGTGCCATGACATTGACCTAATCCATCACTGGGCTGGAGCACGCAGGTAAAGCATCAGGCAAACAGCGATGATCAACTCCAAGCTTATCTGATGTTCAGAAGTAAGATGCATTTAACACTTTTGTTAGACCACAGTCTCTGTGTTTTCAGGTGGACAAGGTTGTTTTCTGTGAGGCTGTTCTGTTTTCCTAAGGATAATAATTCATTTTCCCTGTTTTTACTTGACAGGTGTGTGAAAGTGTCATCATTTGGATCTGTCAGCCACTTCAGAAAAGAAAACAAGGTCCGCGGTCTCTTCACAGCCTAATCACTATCGTAAAGAAAACTAGAAGGGCACTCGCAATGTAAACGAAAGCTAAAAAATAATTTATGTATCCACCCTGTAATTTGGATCAATTAAAAAAGGAGTTTTCCCTTGGCCAACGCAAAACTCTTCCACCACATTTCATGAAAATGAAGCCAGAAATTGATACAGACAAACAGGCCCGAAAATATAACCACCTTAGCGAAGGTAACCAGTAGCCATTGCAGAAATAAACTATTTTTGTGGCCGCTGATAATATCACACCTAAATCCTTTTCAACTTTGCAAAGTGGTGTGTCTGTGTCATTAAGATGTATTATATCTTTCACAGTTCCCTGCATTATTGGAAACAGAATGTCTATACTAAGCATATAAAACGTTTTGCTCGTTATTTGTCAGCCAACAGGTGCTGGAAATCGCTGCCTGGATTGTTCAGTAGAAAGAGACTGTCCATACTCAGCATGCAAAATCTACCTGGATAGAGTGAAACGGGTTAAGATTTCAACCAATTTTCTATTATACTTTACAGTCTGTTAACATGACACTTGCTGTACATTTATTATTTATTTCTTATATTTTATTATTACTGTTTGTGTGTGCGCTAGGGTCACACTGGCTGGCCTGTTTCAGTCATATGTCCAAGCTCGTTCCCAGACATCGAGTCAGTAACTGAGGCCCTGAGGACTGGACCATATGGCCGCTGTGTCTACGAGTGTGACAATGACGTCTGCAGTAACCAGGTCAGAAAACACTGTAACACACCTTAAGGCATAGCTTTACATCTCCATGGCTCAACATAGTGTGCTATTCCTCTGTAACCCATTAAGCTTCATTGCTGCTTAGATAAAACTTCATCATTTCAGCATATACTTTTAGACTGCTGCTAATTCTCTAATGTATCGTCCTGTTTATTTGTTCTGTTTGCCCAGGTTGTTAACATGGAGTTTGAAGGGGGTCTGACGGCAGCCTTTTCCATGGTGGCTTTTACTGAGGAGATGTGCAAGCGAAAAACAACCATCTATGGCAGCAAGGTGAGAGTGGAAGGAACGTGCGTTGCAAAAATGAAAAAGGAAAGAAATGCTAAAACTGAAGACACAAGAAATGCGACCAAGAAAGGAAGCCAGCAGGAAAAATATACAGCCACTGGCTCACAAAAAAAAGTATTCATACATTGTCGAGTTGTAGACAGAAAGGGTTGAAAAATCAAATAGTAGTGTCCCTACTGTATCATGGTTTGACCAAACCTTTTGTCCAGCTCTAACTCTGCTTCTGAGATGGATGCTTTGGTTAAATACAACTTATATGTATAATGAACTGTGTCTTTACAGGGGGAGCTGTCATGTGACAGCCATGAGGTACACGTGCATGACTTTCTGACCCAAAGATCCACAAAACACACCGCACACAATGACGCCCCAAGGCAGTTTGGCTTAAGTGGACATGGTGGAGCAGACTACCACCTTATGGATGCCTTTATTTCTGCTGTGGCAGTAAGTGCTAATAAACACTTTTATTGTATATTGTCAATGCATAGTTTCCTGTTTTATTTTCCCCTTGGCCAACTCCAGAATAAACTAAATTGGTTGTTGAACAGCGTTAATTATTTGAATCTTTGCCTTATATTGAATGTTGACCCGTACTTGCAGCTTTTTACCCAGATTAAGAATATTCACTGTATTTACATGTTTGTACCTGTGTACAAGGTACTTGGAAACACTGACTGTGATGGTTAATTAGCTGTGTGTGTGTGTGTGTGTGTAGACAAACAATCCATCCCTGATCTGTGCGGGTCCTAAGGAGACGCTGATGAGCCATTTGCTGGTGTTTGAAGCCGAGCGTTCACGACTGGAGAGCAGGGTGGTGTACTGTAGTGACACTGGCCAGAGCTAGACGACTGAAAAACACATTGACATCAAACTGATCTCACCTGCAAAATCAAACACTATAATAAAATGGATGATATAACTCCTCTTGCTTCTACTATCACCTGAACTGAGGGCAAAATTGTGTAATGAGGTTTAGTTTAGTTTGGATTGCTTGTGTATTTGTGTGTGCGTGTGATGAGCGATTCAGTCTGTTAAAGATAAAATTAGAAGTACTTTGATGCCAAGAACTTGATCATTCTTACTAAGCAAAATTACTATTGTTATAATTTCTAGTAAAAACGTGAAAATCTGTGTAATTTACATTGGCTCTGAGTCATTGTTTGGGCTTAATGTCATTCCCACCTGTGTCAGTGTGCAGAATACATTTCAGGATATTCATGAATGCCGACCAGTTTGTTGAGAGTTTATCTGTCACTCTGAGCAGCTTCTTGAAATGCTCTGGGGTTGAATAAAAAAAAAAAAACTGAGCTATAGAGACAATAATTTAAATAACTGAAGTATATTAACTGGTACACCATTGAATTAAGTAAGTACCACTGGCTGTGAACACAAGCACATCAATGTACAATATGTATAAATATACCATTAGCTCTCACATTAAATAAAGCAGGTTATTCCCTGTTGAATACCTGACACATTGATCCTTCACATGCCTGTCTAAACATTCATAAAGCCTAATAAAGCTTTTAGAAATCTAAAAGCTCAGCACAGACTTGTTTCCAGTGGTTTAGTGTGCAGTAGCTTATGGCAGCTCCAAGGAGCAGCATATACTGGAAACATCAGGTCAATCTCTCTTCTTTTTCCTCTGAATCTGAAGGATACATAAAAATACAAAAAACTTTTCTGAAATGTCTGCCAAGGCATATAGTAAATCTCATGAAATGAGCTGCAGTGGTTCCCAAACTGGGAGGCACCGGAATTATTACAGTTATATTTATATAAATATAAATAAATAATGCATGGTTCGGCTGCACTGCTAGAAAATCATGGCCAGGTTCATCTCATGAAATGGCGTATGTATGACACGTCAATTCATATGCAATTATTGGCATATTATCAAAAGGCATACTTGCTTTTTAGCGTGTTTATCAGCGCCCTTTGGCCTCAATTAAACCAACCGTCGGTTTATTTTTTTACTAAAGCCAACCCTGTTCTTCTTTACCTAAACACAACCCGCGGGTCACGTTTCGTAAACTTAACCGTTGCTTTCTTCTTGTGATAACGCGGCAAGTGGCGATAACAAGGTACCCGGTGTGGATGTTTTTACGCTGTATACAACGTAGACATACACGCGGATAGCTCAAAATGTGCACGGATAACACGGCACTTGGCTTAACAAAGTCAGCGTGCATGTTTATGCAAAGTCATGATGTCATGTTGCCTGGGTAAATGTAAGACAGATGATGAAGCTACACCAATGCCACAACTACCAAAACAAAGGCAAGAAAACTGTACATATTTTGAAATACATTTAAAATCTTTTCAGTTGTACTCACCCTCGTATTGACCAGTTTCAGGAGCTCATGTCTACTCACTGGCTCCTTAGCAACCAGCAGCAGTGACTCCACCATGTCTGGGTCATCACTGGTGAATCAAAGAGATTGCATATTCATACGTGCATTTTTTTTCAAGTTTACAAGGTTGATTAATGCGTATGGTTTTGCTAAAAATCTGCTTATGATTTTTTATACTATATCATTGATCTTTGAGCATCACGTCTGATAGCTGCACACTTGTCAAGATTAAAAAATCACCTACGCAAGTGCAGGGATTGCAGAAGCAGTGGTGAAGTTCACAGCTGGGGGGGTCATTCCCAGGAGCTGTCCAGCAATGGCACTGAGGCTTTCAATGTCCTGGAGGGGGGAAAGTATAATAATAACCTGTAGCAGCAACTGGCATTTTAAAAAGTTTCTAGGCTCCCATGTTCCATTTTAAATATCTTTTCACAAATATGAGGTTGCTAAAAGACCCCGATGGTTTCTGGAATTTTAGAAAACTGCACCAGAGAGCATGGTAGTGTGAGGTTGTAGCTTGCTGACGGCTCTCAATACACAGAGGACAGAAGCGTTATCTAGTTTGTACTGGTTGATGTGTATCTCAACTGTCTATACTGACAAGCCGTTTCATATCTACATACCCACTGGTCAAGGTTCTCTTGGAAGTGAAGAATGGACTTCAGAGTGAGAAGCTCATTGACTCTGTTCTCCGCCCTTCTCAGGTACTCTACGATGTTTTCATCCTGGACTCCATCAGCGGAGCCTATTTGGTCGCAAATCACAGAGCTGTAATAGCTGATCTGACACAATGATTTAACACCTAGTAAAAGTAGTTGTGAGATATTCAAGAGTTACAATATTTTTACAAGACTGTTGATGCAACATTTATCTTCTAGTAGATGAGACTTTCATTGTCTACCACGTTACTATCTATACTTAATTATCTTTAAACATGGACAAATCAAATTGAAAGGCAGGTGAAATCTGGCGGTTTACAGTATACTGCTCACCAGCAAACATACTTATCTGCAAGAACATAATTCCCCTAAGGTTAATGTAAAGCAACAAATATTCCAGCAGTGTTCATTTTTAATTGTGCAGTCTGCATGCTGCTGCTTTTAGGTGTTCTATAATAGAATAAGACAACATACATTTTAAGTAAGTATTGCATTGGGACTACAAATTACCATAGTATAAATGCTATTTACATCTGACAATGTGTGTTTTCTAGTGAGAAAATACAGATAAAAAATGCTTATCTATGACACAGTTTGCCATGTTTCTGTTGCTCCCATTCAAAAAGATAATATTATACAGGGGTGCCTTATGCTGTACCTTCTTTGAGCCGATCTAGGAGCTTTTCAAAAAACCCAACACGCTGTTGATAAACTGCCAGCTGTTGCTTGATTGGCTCTTGCTTGATGGAAATTTTTATCTGAAGAGCCTGATGCTGCTCCTGCTGCCGCTGCTCCTCGGCTGCAAAGATCTCTCTCTCACTGCAAAGCTTTCAATTCAAGACACAATGGAAGCCCACAATTACATTTTCCTTCATCCTATCTCTTCCACTTTCCTCTCTCTCTCACATATGCGTGCGTGCATGCACACGCACGCGCACACGCACACACACACACACACACACACACACACACCTGAGAGATCTGCCTCTGAATGGTCTCTGCTTCATTTTGCTGATAGTTGACAAATTTCAAAAAAGTGTAGTTCTGCTCCTCCACTAATGGAAATATATCACATATCATATTCCTCATATTTTGATTGTTTACAAAATGCACAACTTCCATTGCCTCAGTAATTTTTAAATGGGAACTTACTTTGTATGAAGTTCCTGACTAGTTTGTCCAGGTCACTTTCCTCCGTCTCTGTGAGGATCTTTTTGATAGCATCCACAAAATCTTCCAGCCCCAATTCCTTAGACTCCAGTTGCTTGAGCTCGACTAAGGGGACAGATGTGAAACTGAAGTGAAACTCATACACCACAAGGTCCTTCCTAGCTTCACAAGAGTTTCTATATCTAAGAAATTACATACTGCCCTTTTTTGTGGAAAATTAGTCTCAGGTTACATAACACCCCACCTCGACTTGTATTGACAAACTTCTTATCCAGTTTGTTACGTACCGACTTACAGTATAGGCTGGCGGAAAGGCATCAAAAATCTTGAGATACCCCTACCGGAGGTAGAACAAAGCATAACAACATTTTTCTTTACAGTCTGTTTATTCACACCTGTAGAGTAACCCCTGCGCACTCTCACAACAGATTTAGGCTAAATCAGAATTTGCAGTTTACGTGTATGAGCTCCCATTTGGCCTGGCTTTACTGTGCACTTCTTTTATGATTGGGATGTGTCCCAATATCTGTCATTTCAACCACTTTTGCAGTAATATACTGTATATATTTTCTTTAAAGATCATATGTGGGAGAACTAAGAAAACAAGACAAATGTTGTGCTTTGTTCAACCTAAAAAAACTGTCACTCTCTAAAAACTAAAGCACTTTTAGGGATCTTCACTCTAGCCTATTACTAACGGCATGTATTATTTCAAATGTCCCATTGTTTTAAAAATTATTAGATACATTATAATGCATAAACCGGTACCAAAAAAGCTTAGAAAGAATGAAATCACACAAGCATATATATTTAGATTAATATTGTAATATAATTAATATGTAATATAAAATATAAACAATTCATTGGATCTTTGTGTTTAAAAATCTGCGCTCACAGAAGGATAAAAAGATAGCAATTCAAAAACCTTCTCGTTTTGTCCTTTGTCAAGCAGTAACATCTTTTAAACACAAGGTGTCACTAGTTCATTTGATTAGATGTCAACACATTTGGATTGAAAATACTGGCCTGCAGTGACAGTGGTCTGTTGTGTTAAACCGTCTGTGCTTCAGGACTAAAAGAATCTCAAAATACTGTTGAGTATCAGAGCTATATTGATATAGCTTATATTGACCTGTGGAAAATGCTGCCAAGAGCTGTCCACAACAAACAGGAGAGGGCACGACTACTGCTACTACCTGCTGAGTAGCTTTGGCATAGCAGCCTTTGACACACTTTTGGGGAACAACAGTATGCTTTAATTGTGTACACAGATTGGTAAAACTAATAAAATATCAAATAATAATGTCCCTTCAAATTTGTGTTCAAAGCATGAGATTTACTGTCACCTTTGTCGTGGTCTGTGTCCTGGTTGTTGCATACAATAGCCTTAATGCCAAGGAAAACCTCAAATTTGCAGTAATGAGACATTCCTCGATTCAACTTGCTCCTCTCTTTGATGTAGTGAGCCACATCTTTAGCATTCTGGTCCACCAGCATCCTCTGTCTTTCATGGCTCTTCACACTAGGTGTAGCCATAAACATAAAACAAATTGGACAGTTATACATAGTGGACGTACTTTATAATCATAAAGCTAAGATGTTACCTAGGGGATCATTTTTGGTAAAAACTAAGCAGATACATGCAAGTGTGCCTCAACGGTATAACTTTAGTAAATGAAGTCTGCTCTGATGCATGTGCTTGTTGTTATCGCTTAATGATGTCCCTCTATTAGACATTAAGTAATGTAAGTAAGGTTGACAATCTCAGTTAGCATGCTCAGCTGAATGAGCAACTGCTTTTTTGTAAGCATGTAATTCACTGTCAAAAGAAATACATCTTCCTTGCGGTGCATGTTGAGTAAACATATAAATATGTACTCAAACATAAAGATTGTGCGCAGTTGGTCAAAATAAATGTAACTAGACTTAGAGAGAGAACGGCTTACCTGGCATTGAAGGCTTCCGTGCACTTTGTCATGAGATTACAAATATCCTTGCGAATTGCATGCAGCTTCTGGATGAGATAATACAGTTAACTGTCAACATTCTTCACTCACCCAATCCCACATCAAAACATCTCCACTATCAACAGCCAAGTTTTGTCTGGCACTATTCCCAAAAATGTCCAACTTTGTGAATGGTGTTAAATCCTCTGTTGTAAAGTGATTTAAATAAATCTAATAAATATAATTCTCTTATTTCAACATTATCTACAAGTAAGAGGAATGGAGGCATCAATCTGAAATATCAATCTTATCAATCAATTTACTGTGTGTATAAGTCAGGTGAAATAATATAAAAATTAAATTTGGAGTTTAATCTGTCTGCTCCTTCAATGGAAGGAGCAGACAGATTAAACTTAAAATGCATTTAAAAAAGTGTTTCAAATAAATATTTATGTGTTTGATGGTGGCCTGAGGGTAGAAGCTCCTCCTGATCCTCTCAGTGCTGGCTTCGTGTCTCCGGTACCCTATTTCAAACCTCGACATGAAGAAAGGGCCGTTATCCGGGTGAAGTAGTTTGCAAATCTAATGACTCTCCTAGCCTTATTGTTGCAGTTCCTGTTAATGTCCTTTAGGCAGGGAAGGGCACCATCTATTGTGCGTTCAGCCTAAAGAAACCACTCTTTTGCAGGGCCTCTTGCGGTCATGTTTGGTGCCATTTCCATACCAGACAGTTATGTTTCCCGTCAGGACGCTCTCAATGATGCAGGAAGAAATGCCTCAGTATGCGAGGGATACCTGGAATTTCCTCAGGCGTCAGAGGTAGGCAGTCTCTGCCTTGCCTTTCTCACCACTGAGTCAGAATGCAGCACCGAGGTCAGACCCTCAGTATTGTGGGCACCAAGATACTTAAAGCGGTCTGGCCTCTCTACAGGAACCCTGTTTTTTTACTTCCTTCCCTGCTTCTTTCCAAAGTCCACTATCATCTCCATTGTCTTGCTGACATTCATGAGTAGGTTTATTCAAGAACTCACTGATGTTAACTGAATGTACCTTTTCCAGCCGAGTTTGAACATGTAGGAACTGTTTCTTCTCAACCTGCAGTATCTTGAGCTCCTCCCTCAACTTGCTATTCCTGGTCATTGTCGTATTGAAGCATTTGCGCCCCTAGAAAAGAAACATACCTACATTTTTTGTATTTACTAGTAGTAGTTAGACTTAGTCTAACAACAATTATAATAAATAAAAATAATTAATATCTGTGTACCACTAACCCTGTACAGTTTGTTTTCTATTAGGCAGGTTTTTTTTAGTAAGTTGCTCTTATCAGATTTCATACTGTGATGTGTAGTTCCCCCACCAGTCTTCTGTCCTGCCAACTTCCTCTCCCATATTAAAATCTGAAAACAAAAGCACACAAGTAGGGTCAACTGTGTTAAGAAAAGCAATAGCAATTCACTGTACTGCATTCTGTGAATGGTTTATGGGAAAACACACTTCACCTGATCTTTCAAAGATGCCACTTTGCCTAATTCAGCTTCCAGCTCCTCATCTATTCCGTCTCCACAGGCCAACTTGGCAGTAAGGTCTTGAACAACACTAGTATCAGTCCAACGAGTAGAACAACTCTGAGAGGCTTTGAGACTCAGTAAAAACTCTTCACGTTCATCCTGGAGCCTCTGGATCTCCTGTCTGATTACACAGATACACAAACACATAAATACACACATTTGGACAAAACATTTGAAACTTACAGAGGACATAAGATGTTATGCCTCCAACAAACATGAAAACATAGAACAGAGGCCTTTATAAGTCACATACGTCTAATTATGTTGAGTATCAGCTGTTGTTTTTCTTCTCCCTGCTCTTACTACCTAGAATCTACAAGGCATGCTAGACTGGCATAGTTTGATAAAAAAGATTCTTTAGATTTGGAATTCAATCTGGCCCAGAACTTTCTATATGTCACCTTCAATCTATAGTTATGATTTATTCACTGACTAAAAACACACTGAATTTAAAAACAATAGTATTAAGCATGGACTCATAACATAATTGAATCTCTGAAAATGTCCCTGGAGCTGACAAGAACTGGTAGATAAAGAAGGCCATTACCTGTCTCTGAAGATGAGGCCTTGGATTTTCTCAGTGTATGCCCGCTTGGCTCCCTCTGATCTACGATGATGCAGCTGCAGTTTGTTCAGGTCGGTTTCCGCTGCAATAAAAAAAGTCCCATCTCAAAACTAACGTTACCGTTATTTTTTTAATAAATTATGTAACTTATATTATTTGTGTGAGAGATACCTAACAGTTGGCTAGTCAGATAATAATTTGTTTAATTTACAAAAAGTAAATTAAGCAAATTATTAACATGTAAAACATAGCACTAGCGCAAAGTAACATGTTTGTATCACAAAACTTCAGGTACGGACTGTAGCGTTAGTTTGTGTCCATTTGGCACAAAGTCACAAGATTTAGCTAGCTAGCTAGCTAGCTAAGCGTCATTTACAGTTACTTACAAAAATCGAGACTCCTGACAGCAGATGATCGACGACTCATATTGACTTATGTTATGATTCGCCTTGAGTCTGATGATAACAACGCTTAAGTTACCAGATTGTTAACTTCTTGAACATGGGGACAGTAACGTTAGCTATAAAGTGAAAATTACAACTAGCTAATGTTAAGTAAGGTAACTATACAGCTATCTAAATTGTAACAAACGTTAGCCTGGCTATTGGTTGTTAGCCACAAATAAGAAATCTGCGTTAGCTAACGTTAGTGTTAATTGGTATAACGCTAAGTGATAATAAACTAGCTAGCGTCAACTAGTTAGCTACTGTTGTTGTAGTCAACATTAGCTAGCCAAACTGAGATAACGGTACTATCAGTCGTTAGTTTATATTAGCGTTAACTAACCGAATTAGCTAGCATTGTTTAGTTAGCTGACTTAAGTGGTTTCGGTTAGTTTAGCTACTGTAACAGTAGGAAAAAATGTTAAAAACAAGTTCGAGCGATCTAGAGAGGAATCAAGATTTATCAAGATATGCTAATTTTTCCGTCTATGTTGGGTAGCTAGTTAGCTAGCCAAGTAAACTACCAACTTGAATTAGCTAAATTGACATAGCTAGCTAGGTTGTTTTTTTAACGGTAGCTAAAACGTTAAAAAAGCCTAACGCTATATCGTTAGGTCATGGGTGCAACTAACAAGTAACGTAGATACGAGAAGGCTGTCTGATTGGTCAACTAGCTCTAAATTTAGAACATGCTTGTCAACACTTCTTCAACTGTCTATGTGTTAACATTGTAAAGTTGAATCTAAAAAAGTTTTAGATTCAGTTTGTTTGTAGTCAAGAAAATAAATCACGTACCACAGTGAAAAACACTGACATACAGCTCTCCAGTACATTTATATAAAGTATTTCATCCTATTAAATGAGTTAGTGTTATACGTTTTAACGTTTGTAGTACTTGGAAATGTTTGGATCAAATCAGCTGTTCCGGTGACAGTTTAAAGCGCTATGCTACATACATATAAGTTATATCTAACGGTTGTACTTAGAAGAAACATACATAGCTATAACGTTATTATATATAGCTGTCCATGTAAATTATAGCCATAGTCTTTACTTTCAAACTCATCTAGCTAACTTTACAAATAAAATGGCTGAGACAATTGACGTTTGCTAGGCGAGTTATCACAGACAAAAATACATTTAAAACAATAAAATAAACAAATTAAACTAATAATAAATGAAATGAAATGCCATTTCGTAGTTAGGGATTACCAAGTATCACAAATATGATGTAGTTTAACAGAAATTAGCACCGGCAGTAGATAAAATAGCCACATGAATGTCTTTATGCTACCATTGCTTATTGAGCTTTTTTTCTTCTTTTTTTTTTACTAAAAGCGTTTAAGTTGTCACCAATTTGGGGACTGGAGTGCAGGTCTAAAGTTGCTGAAGCAGATGATGCATGCAGTATATATCTTTTCAGAAGCATCTGTTGCTTATTGTTTTTGCCATCAGTTTTATTGTAATACAACGTGAAGAAGTTAAGTAAAGCTGAACAGGTAATTATTGTTCACACAGTTCTCTAAATTCTGTATTACTTACATTGCACCACACTCAGGTAACAGCTCTACTATTTTATCAGGAAATCACATTCCATCGTGGAGGGAGGTGTCCTTAATTACCCTCAGAACACATTTAATGTCAACAACAGCACATCATCCTTGGACCTTGCAACACATTCAGTATGACTAATTCTGGAGTGTGTCCCAGAGTCCATACTGCCGGATGGATCATGCTGTGTTGATAGTTGGACTGACACAGTTATAAGACTACTGTGAAAGAAGGGTGTGTAAGTAAATCTGACGAAATAATTGAATCACAGTAAAACTTTGACCTGCTGCCAGGACGGGATTACAACAGTGGTGTGCAAAGGCACTCCTTCGGGCAAAGCTTCATTTTCCATTTGATGTAATCTGCTTGGTAATTCTTTGAGCGGTTTCTGAATAAACCACACGCATATAGTTTAATATAATTAAATTTGTCTAAAAGTTCTCTTTTTCAGAGGAATAAATATGAACCTGGAGGAGTTCCCTTATCATGTTTCTATCAAGATGTTTGGTCAGATCAGACACCCAAACACACACACACACACACACAAAATATGCCAGATAGACTGGCGTTGTGCTCCTGGAAACAAGTTTGCAAACTGAGTCAGCAGCTGCATTTTTGAATGACTCAACCAGTCCACCACAGAGCCCTTTCGTTTCTCAGAGCCCTACCCTCAACCCTCTGTCACACACAGGCACACACTGCCTATGTTTAAGCAGCGCCTTACCTCACCACAGCATCCCCTACTCCCACTTTACTAGGATGCAGCTGAAGCAACTAAAACGTAATAGTATTGGTAATGTTATATAAAGATTTATTTTCTGTTTTATTTCAAATGCTGTATCTGAATCTTTTTTTCTCACCGTATCTTTACTTTCCCTTTTTAGCTAGAATATCTTTTTTACTGGTGGCGTGCTGTGGCCAGTAGTATGGATTCTGCAGAGCTGATAATCTTAAGATCCCCTGAGTCATTTACTGCATGAATCAGTCATGTTGCCAGGAAGAGCCTCCTACATCTGCTTCGACTGTTCTCGGACTCCACTTGCTTTCATGCAGTAATATCTTCTGGAGGGCTGTTACAATGTCACACTGCGTTATTATCCATTACAAGACAGGCATCTTTGAACAAGGAAGTGGAGGAGGAAAGCAGAGAGGGAAGCAGTAAACTGTAAAACATGGTTTAGTCTGGATCAAGTTTATTTAGGAATTTGAATAATGTACCATAAATAATGCAATTGCATTAGTCAACTCTGGATGTGATGAAGGCATGGATCAATGTTTTGGGAGCAGAGGAGAGTGATGGGCGGAGACAAGCTATGTTCTTTAGGTTAAAAAAAAGGGGGGGTTCTGGTGATTTGATTGATGTGTTTTAAGGAGAAGTTGCTGTGGAAAAGAAGAGAGAGTGGAGTTATTGATGGTGAGGAAAAAGTCATTGAAAAAGTCAAATGGCTTGCCCACATACAGTTTCTTTGTATTTTCAGTTTCAGTTTCTTTGTAAGTGAAAAGCTTTCATTCTCCCTCCATCCTCACTCATTTAAACTGAAACTCTTAATGAACTTGAGATCAGCTTCACAAGGCTGCGGAAGGCCCCCCACTGGGCCTGCAGACTCTCTGCCCACATTGAAGCCTGAAAACTCGGGTAGGGAAGCTGCCCAGGCCTCCAGTGCTGTAGCATCATCAGTAAAGAATTGCTCTTTTCATGGTCGTGCCTGTGCCTTTCATTGAAGCTGTCCCCATGAAATCAGATGTCACAGAGTTTAAATCACTTTAATCCTTGCCACTTCCTCTCACTGACCCTGTTTTGTCTCTCTGTCGGTACCCGGGGGGGGAAAAGTATTTTGCTTTTCTATCTTTTATAGGGACAGCACCACTACACATAAAGCTATGTGTTTGTATATGTGTGTTTTCCACCTCTGATCCATTGATTTGCTTGTAGCAAAATTTTTATTCACAGGAAACATAAGAGGCCCATAATGCTATTTGTATAATTTGTATCAATCAGTTGGCATCAGAATAAGTTCAACAGAAAGTGTTTACTTTTGGAGATTAGTGCAGTTCCTGGGATACCCAACAATCAAAGGCAGCACAAACATCACTCCTCAGCCATCCTCCTTTTCCTCCTGGTGGCCGTTGGTTCTTTGATAACTGAGCCGTCTCCTCACAGGATGAGGTCAAAGGTTGTGGTGCGAAGCCCACTCAGACATTAGAGGAGCCAGATTCCTCCTTGATGCCTCCAACTTGCCAGAACGAACCATCAGATCCATTCAATTTAAAAACGATTAAAGGAATGTTGTGTTATTCAAATCGCACACAACTCGGCAGGCAGCAGTGATAAAGTCTGAATGAATGGTACTTATTCAAAACGTAATCATAACTTTTCTTTCTATTTATCCCTCATTTCAAAGAAGAAATAAAACATCAAACATAACTGTTACATGGCAGGCTGAAGGAAGTGGTGGGCGGTAACAAAGAGGTGGAATTATACAGTATTTTTCAAAAGAATTTCTCTCTGGTTTTACACATTGACAACGTCATTCCAGAATTCCATGGAAATGCCAATTGTTTCAGCTCTGATGCCCTATTACAGAGTTTACTCATATACTCAAGAACACATTAAATGGATACAAATGATCACTTCTTACACATGTAGCAGCTATAACTGAGGCATTTTGACCTAATCATCTATTTTAAATGTTTACACTTAATAAGCATTACTGTGATACAAGTTGAATCAATGTTAGAGGTTGTAAAAAATTAAACTAGTTCAACCTCTATCATTGATTCACAGGAACAACATCTAAAAGGAATGTAAAACTCATACATAAGACCAGTTGACCATGGCGTTGAAAACAGCAGTAGACTTGTCTGTCTGCAGTCTGTAACAGGGCTCTAATTACTATTACATGTTTGTACACAGCTGGTTCCTCTATAAGAGAATTCCCTGTGTCCCCATGTCAGCAAATCAACCTACACAAATGTATTTACCATGGAACATGTATGTTAACACCTACTTACTTTGTTTCCTATTCCAGCTTGAAACACTGTTAAATAAGTAGTGGGCAGACATTTATCTTCTGAGATATTTCTCATATCAAGGCATATCTGCTTTTCACTGATCTGCTCTACCAATCCTGTTTGATGGTTCCGAAATTATTATTGCATGCTTTTTAAACCTTTACTCACTAATGATTCCTGATTTAACCTTGACGTTTTGAAAATGTCAACAGGGCCTCCATTTCTGTCCAGCTTTGATGATCAATCTTTTTGCAGCAGCATGCGGGAGTTCCTTCAGAGCAATCCATCACATCTTTGAAAAAAGCAAAAGAAGGAGGGGGGTTTCAGATGTGGGAGGTGGGCTTCTGACTGCACTGACAGCTGTGAGGGACGGAGGTCTCTCAGAGCAGGAAATGACTTGACCTCCCCTGTGGGAGACCGGCCCACAACAACACCCACAGCTTTGAGCAGAAAATCTGCTTGTCCAGGCGGCAACATTTTGGATGGTAGTGTGTCACCACTGTCAACAAAACAGAACAAATCACTAAGACCTTTGAAGGGATTTAGAGTATTAAGATGTACCATTCCGCCATTCCTCTTCAAAGACAAAGCCTAACATGTGTTTGTTGCAGCGTGACAACTGACAGCAGACTCACTTATTAATGTCACACTGGAATCACATGTCATACAAGTTACTTTATTGCCCAACAGGAAGTTGATCAAACAGCTTATTTGCTAAAAAGTATGAGTATCCCTGTAAGCAAACAAATGACGTTAGAGGAAGAGAGACAGTCAAGGATTGCAACACTAGAAGCACATTACTTGTGGTTTGTTTATTTTGTGGGTTTGTGATTGACTGTAGGCATATAGGTATAAGGCACTCCTTAATCCGTATATATATGGAACAAAATTATAAACGCAATTTTTCGTGAACTGAACTCAAAGAGCTAAGACTTTTTCTATGTGCGCATAAGGCTTTTTCCTCTCAAATATTGTTCACAAAACTGTCTAAATCTGTATTAGTGAGCACTTCTCCTTTGCCGAGACAATCCATCCACCTCACAGGTGTGGCACATCAAGATGCTAATTAGGCAGCATGATTATTGCACAGGTGTGCCTTAAGCTGGCCACAATAAAAGCCCACTCTAAAACGTGTATTCTTACTGTATTGGAGGGTTCCGAAAACCTTTCAGTATCAGGTGTTCTGGTTAGGGTTCATCCATGAAGAGAACACCTCTCCAAAGTGCCAGAAGCCATCAAATGTGATCATTTGCCCAATCAAGTTGCTTACTACTAAGACTTGCAGTCAGGTTGAGAGGAAGACATGGTTGAACCCTAACCCTACCCCTAAGCCCCATCTCTAAACCTCCAGATAAACCTTAAAAATACATTTCTCTGTTTGTTAATATCACTTCCATTTTATTGTTGAAAAATGGGATTGTCCAGCAGACAAACTGAACAACACATGGATTATAAAAGATTGATACATGGCGCCTGTGTATCGCTACAGTACTGCCACTGAAAATATTGCAAAACTATGCTGTATTGTTTTTTTGCGACACCCCTAGTCACAGGGTATTTTGGCATCTCGCTTACACTTTAATCAGTTTTTATTTTTTATTTATTTACTGTATCTAATGTGTCTATTTGCCGGAGGATTTATTTGGATTGTTAACACAGTGAAAAGATAATGTGGCAGTCTGCAGGAAGACTGTGGTAAAAACAAAAATGGCCTGTTATTTTCTAGTAAATGGCCTCCTGTTTTGTCCTTCTGCCTCTCTCAGCGTGGATGAAGACAAACACAGACAGTGAAGACTATGTGACATCCAGGGTTAAAAAAAAGTCCTCATCCACCACAACTGGGCTGCCATCTTGTACTTGTTCTTCTCTATCAGTCCTATAGCCCATTGGACTCATGCCAAAAGCCACCCACACACACTCTGACTCCCACATAAGTCAGACTAAAATTGTTTACTGCCTTATGAAGGGCAATTTCCCATAACTTCATCACACAAGGCAGATAAAACGAGTATTATGGTCTTCTCTCTGCGCATAAATTAAATAAATCAAACGCTAAGAGTGCTCAAAAAGATTGCATTTTTCTATTTTTTATTTTAAAGTTGGACCCTTTGAGTCCATCATTGATTTCAATATTTTTGCCCTAAAATTACTGGGAGTCAGGACACATATATTGACAGCTGCACCTGGGGGGCAGTTTCTGTGTGAGTAGCTTATGGGCTTATTCCGTATTTTTATCTGAAAATCGACCAATCTGACAGTTTATTTTTTGGTTTACAGTGGTGGTGGACGCAGTCAGATCCTTTAGGCTAAATACTCAAAGCAAACCCCTGGATAAAAGCACAAGCACAAAAATACAAACAGCAATGATACCATCAAAAGTAGGCTAAAATCATGCTTGAATGACCGTGTAATTGGATTATTATTGGTGATATATTAATGTAGCCTACAAGCAGCAATGTAATGTAGCCTACTGCTGAGTAGACTACTTTAATAAAGAACAATGCACAGCCAACTATCATGTGTTTTGTTTGTTAAATTGAAATCAGCAAGTCCGTTAAATGTAGCCTAGTGGATGGTAGGATCTACAAAATAAACAGGTCGACAATATTTCCCTCCGTAAATAAGTGGAGTAGAAATGGACTAATGTGAATATTGAATAGGCTTCCAAAAAAATCCCACTAATGGAGTTTTTCCCCCCACCACTCCAGGTGAAACCACCTATGCTATAATTTTCTTAATGGTTTTTAGATTTTCCTAATGGTTTTTATTTTCCAGGGGGATTTTTTTTCTTGCTTTTAAGGCGGACTTGGGTGGAGTTAACAGTAGCCTAGCCTACGTGCTCGGGGTGCTGGATGCTTTCAAAAGGAGATGTGGAAACACGCGTCACGCAGACAAAACGAGTTTCACCTCCCTGTGTTGTTGTCAGAGGAGGGATGTTGCACATGGTTTAGTATTGACAGGGAGACTGGCACGTAGGGGACTATAGGCTACTCATAGCTTTTCTGACATTGGACAGGAACAGGTCGGACGACCCGACTTTACGTGATGGACACCAATTGTCTGCGTTTTCATGGTAAGACTTGCTTGTATTATGTTATTTAGACTATTCGATAAGAAATGTGCTTTAAATCTACTTAAACTAAGCGACTAAGAGTTTCATGTAAACTGGAGCCTGCTATATTTAGCTAGAATCATATATATTCCTCGCGCGGATCTTAACGTGAACGACTGGGGAGACTCGGCCGTTGGTCCAACGTTAGGCGACTTTAACGTTTGTTTCTTTTCAAGTCGCTCTTTTTAAAACTGTGTTGACTACTTAGCTAAGCTCGTGTGTTTGGGTCATTTGTCTGTTTATTTGGCAGGCTGCTCTCTTTACCCGCTGTAAAGTTACTTGATGTCCGCGTAAACCAGTGAAGTCCCATCGAGGCGGGATGGGTGAGTCAGGGACTGCTCGGCCCATCCCCGGTAAGCCGCTAGTGGAGGCTAAAGTCAATGCCAACATAGTGGAGCTGGTGTGTGGAGTTTGGTCAAATTTAAAATAAAATACAATTCTATCCATCTATCCATCCATCTATCTATCTTTCTATATATCTATGAGGGGGGGCCAGTAGCTCAGGGAGTTGGGTTGGGAACCGGAGGGTCGCTGGTTCCAGTCCCCGTACGGACCGAAGTACGGAGTGTGGATTGGTAGCTGGAGAGATGCCACTTCACCTCCTGGGCACTGCCAGGTGCTCTTGAGCAAGGCACTGTACCCCCCCAAACTCTGACATTTCTCCATTTTTGCATGAAAAGGTCCTCAGCATGTACTGCATTTCAGGCCTGTGTGTAGTGATTACTAACAAAACAGAGTGTAAATTGTGATTTCCCCACCGGGGATCAATAAACAGTATCTATACATCTATCAGCTACATGTATGCAGAATATCTTATCTATCTGTATCTGGTTATATCTACGTGTGTATGTAGCCTATAATATATACATATTGACCCATTTAATGAAACTACAAAATATTTATTTTCATCTTTAACAATATGATTCAAATTCAAATATAAATATGATTCAAATTCAGAAATATGATTTCTGAAACAAATGCACTGAAACATACAGTGTTATTCTACTTAAATAAAAAACTTTATTAACTTAAATTAAAATATTGAACAATGTTAACAGTATTAAATTACAGTTTTCAATTATTGCTTCAATAGATTGTTGCCTACAGATTACATGCATGAATGGCTCTCTCTCTTAGTCAGGTCATTTTTATATGTACTTTTTCTTTATACAGGTTGAAAGTACATTTGAAAGCAGGAATTTAATTTGCTAGAGGAAAACACAATTTTGGATAGCCGTTATTCTCTTTTCCACTCTTTATAAAAATATTGGGCTATAATGCATTGTAATATCACCAAATTTGCAAATGAATGCAAATTTGTGATTTATTTAATGTAAACCATAACTGATTTAAAATCAAGGTCTACAGCTTTCACTAACTCACAAAGTGAAATATTTCCCACAGCCTCATATAACTTCCACACCTGCAGGCTGTAAGCTAATTAGAATCAGCTCAGCTGTCATTTTTGTCTTTTCTATCACCAACACCTATTGAATCATCTTCAAACTAAATGTGTCTCTCAATAATTTGAACAGTGTTGAAATTATTTGTACAAACTGACTGTTATTGTGTTAACTACACTACAGTTCATGACTTAAATGGGCCAATCTCAGAACCTAATGATTCACCAGCATCAGTCACACAGTCAAATCAAGTCTAGATTCAAAGATTTCTATTTAAAGATTCCTAGGTCTATGTTGTGTGTGGCATATAATGGCCAGGTGGGTGTAATTTTTCCAGTATATAAAAACATGAACAGATTGAATTCCCGCACACTTTTACACAGGACTAAGTTATTATAATTACATTTTGTTAATGGACCTAGAATATAAAAATATTAAATTTACCTACAGCAATCTGCAATTTACCCCCCCCCCCCCCACTAGATAAATCATTCAACTATGAAACTTTATGAAGGGTCAAGTAACATTTTTAAATTTAAGATTAGTTTATTATTGTTTTAATGCAGTTCAGTTGTTTTGTTTCCGTCTGGTATTTCTGTGTTCCTTTAATTGTGAAGTGCACTAAGACCATGTTCAATGGGGATTTTACACTTTAATTTACATTTGATTGATTGATTGATTGATAGATATATTAACCTTTAACAACAACACTTGTCTATTTAGATTATTTGGTTAAAGAACCCTTCATGTAGGCAGCAAATTCTGGTGTTGAGAAATGTAAGTCAAATACTACTGCATTTCAGTGTTGTTGCCTACCTATGTTGTGGTGAAAACATTTACAATGAAGGCATTTGGTAAGATTTCTGTCCAGCCACTAACCTGTGAGCATTACTTGGCCCGCAGAATTAACAAGTTGTAATCAGGTGATGTAAAGCACATAGGCCTACTTTATGCCAGCATCATAATTAAATCATCTGTAAATGTCCAGATCATGTTATATTGTCTGAAATAAAAATGAGGCGAGGGCAGCCAAGGACAACACATCAAGGCTCCTGCCCGAGATAAACAAACTGTTTTTCTGCCTATGGCTTCTCCTTCCTACGGTCAGTACTTGCAATCCTCCTGCAGGGAATCTGTGGCACAGACTCATACCTTGGCAATGTCTGCTTGTCTCCATGGCGTATCTTCAGTCCTAACCTCATGGGAGAGTTCACTTGTGTTTTCAGGCTTGCTTTACTGCGCACCAAAGTGACACAAAGCCCCATTCATGCCTGAGAGTGGCTCCATTCATGGACACGGAGTACTTGCCGGTAGAATTCATAATTGTTCAGCGTCTTCCATCTCCGAGGATCACTGGCGGAAATGACGCCAGAGTCGGTTGTTTTAAGGATGACATAAATATTCAAATAGGACGCATGGGTCACTGTTTTGTTTGTGGTGTGTTTTGTGTTGCATTATGCATGCTCTGCAACGTTTGCTTCCCACATAGACTGTAGGCATATGAGTAACATGAAACAAAGCTAGACTTTGAAGGATGAGATTGCAGTGTGATAGTAAGATTGAGAGCTTGCATTGCCATCTGGGCGAGTAGGAGACGTGTGTAGTGGTTTGCAGCTAAATTCTGTGGACGGTAATGCAGACTTATAGTGTATTTTTTGTTCAATGTTTACATTTTCTTTTGAAATGTAGCTGTTTACTGTAGGCAATTACAGGCCTGGGAACCATTTTATTATATGAGCATTAAGCATTTGTCAGTTCTTACTAAAATGAAGTAGTTCATTTGAGTTTATTATAAATACAGTTGGATTTGTACACATTTATTTAAAATGCTAGATGAGGCATATTTAAGTTCGAACAATAATGTGGGTAACTCAAATGTCAAATTAAAGTTACTCAGAGCTATTAGATTGCCATTCATATTTGAAGAGTCAAGGGTGCAGGTTAATAAGCAATATCCCTGCTAGAAGCTGGAAGGGAATGAGTACTTTGCTTGTGAACTGTGCCACAGGGTAGAGGCCCAGGGACACAGGGGCTTCACTCAGTTCTAAACCCCTTCAGTTGTCAAACGGCTGCGGACTAGGGATGGCACTTAAAACCTGGTTCTGTATGGGTATTTGCGTTTCGACATCGGTCACAACAAACAGATAATTATAATTATTGTTTTCATTATTGGCCTTGAGATTCCATATCGGTGCATCTCTAAGGAAACTTACTCTGCAGCGCTGTGGAGATTGGTCTGGTAATGCGAGACTACTCTAAGGATGACCATCACTTGATCCAGAATACATGTGTTCATCTCCACGCAAAAGGGTAGGCAGGAAGCAGCAGTCATGTCTGTAGTTAAATGTTAAAATGGCGAGCATTGGAATCAGCAAAGTGGTGTTTTGTATGTACATGTATACAAGCATATCAATTAAAAGATAGCATGTCTTTCTTTGACTCATTAACTTTTGAAACTGAAAAACCAACAAATCCTTTTTATCATTACTTTACAGACAGTGACATATTTCACGGTACAATACCTAAGATCCCCATTTTTTGGTATTTTTTTGGAAAACCCTTTAGACAGATATGTATTATTATTATACGTGTGTCTCGGTGGTGGTGGAGTTTTTCATGCAGCATCACTGGAATGCTGCACAATTAGCCCCTGTTGTAAGGACGGATACTGCAGGGCTTCATGGTCACAGCGAGAGAGGAGGGTGGGGAGGGCTGCAGCCCTCCCACATCTGACCCAGAGGTTGTGTAATAGCATGCTCATCAGACAAATGGCTTTAAGCTGGAACCACAAAGAGACACACATGGCAGCAGCCAGAGCAGACTGAAGTAATTTACTGGGCTTTTGTTGTGACTGTTGTTTGAGGCTCACCAAAAATGATGCAGAGTTTCAGAAATGTAAGTTATTTACTGTACCTAGTAATCTAAATCTCTGACCTACTACTCTCACAAAATGCTTTTTATATACTCAGTTACTCAGTGTTTCCTTCCAAGTTCTTGAGTGAGTAATGTCCGGACAGAGTAACATGTAGAATGTAGGTGTGTAATGAGCCGTGCTGTGTGATAGAATAAATGATTTATTTATAGGTGATACATGTGTGTGTTGTGAACCTCTTGTTCTGGAGTAGCAGTCTTGACCTTTGACCCGCCTGGTAGGATGAGTATGCGCAGTTGGTTGTGCTCCAGATGTACACTGTTTATATGCCCTGTTTATGGCCATTTCACACTGACAAAGGTGTGACTGGAACAAATGAACTGAGTGATGTGAGGCAAAAGCCAAATGTAGAAAATTGTGTCATGTTTTTTGTGTTTAAAGGCTGATTCTGACACGTCTGCTACAACAATATGTGAATGTCTAAGTTGTCCTGTTACTCAAGAAAAATAGCTTCTGACACTTGGTTTTTTGTTTGTCTCCAACAGCTTTGTTGCTGGTTCTAATGATGCTGTGATGGGTTTGATGGAGCTGACTTGTGTTCTGAGAGCAAACAGACCTTTGTGCATTTCAAAATCACAATTTCTGACACAACATGGCTGGGAATCAGAATAACTCCTGGGGACAACATGACCTGAGCAGGTACACAAACACCACTCTTTTATGGAAAGAAACCAAATGTAAACAAGGATCAGTTAGTATTACATAGTGTGACAATACAAACACTACTTTTACTTAGAAAATACAATATCAGGAATTTAATTCTGGCAATATCCTTATCAGATACTCATTAAATACTTAAGACTACCAACAATGGAGTTTAATTATTTTTGTTTTATGTGTAAACAGACATCAACATCACTAAGAGTTCACCATTTTATGTGTGGGTCCAAAAACAAATATTTAAGATGTAGTACACATGTTGTTAATGTTGTACATACAGAGTAAGAGTAGAGAGTTTTAGCAATAGTAAAAGATAGGTACATTTGGTGAATAAAGAGCACATATACGTGAAGAATATGGCTGCGAGAAGACGTTGGGCAACCTGCAATTCTGTTCAATAATGTAAATACATAAAGGAGAACAGAACCTATGTTCTGTTGAAGCATGTGTCATGCTTGTTATTTCACATATTTAATGACTTACGCGTAATAGGTTATGTGTAGGAATGATTTACATTTCTCAACCTCTCTTGCTTTACAGAGAGTGCTTTGGCCTGAGTGCTGACATGGAACAAAACCTGACAGAGCTTCAACAACAACAGGAAGGAATGGCCAAGGAATTTAACTGTGAGTCTTTTACATGTTTCTTTTTTTATACGTACAAGTTATTATAAGTTGACACTAGTACAGATCAACAATTGTTTACAACTAGCACCGGTTCAATTGACTTGGATGCATGTGACACTTGAGATGATTTAAATGCATTGTGTTTGACAGAATCTCAGTTAATCTCAGTCTAATAAATATTATAATATTCATATTCATCTGTAATAATTGTTAATTGCAGGAATGTAATGTTTTTTGACAATGAGTTGCTACCATAACCTGGGTGAGTTACATTAGAATTAACCTTGAAATTGAAATGAACATGTGTTCAAACACACAGACGCGATTATTATGTATTTGCAAACTTTGAAATAAACAAAACAAAACATTGATAACTTTTTTTTCATTTCTATAGTCTGAAATCTTGGTTTGACAAACGAGTTTAAACCCCGTTTGACTAATAAAACAGCATGTTGACAAGGTAAAAGTGAGTTTGTCATCACTGGACTGAGCTGTGTAGCAGAGGACAGAGTGGGGGGAAGGAGGAGGGGAAGCTATTGCTCCCTGGCCACCAGCTGTTCCAGCAGTCTGGGGCACGTCGGATGTTTCCACAGAGAAGGTTATGGGAAGCTCCGTTAAGATTATGGCCTGCCCCGCAGATAATGGCGATTCCTGTGTTAATCAGGGTGTTGTGGCTGTTGTTTGACGAAGAGGGTGATAGGTTAAGCGGCTGTTTTCACCATGTTTTTACTCCTGTTTCCTGTATGATACTTTCAACAAAACAGGAGTTTTTTAAAAGTAGAATAGGCCGCCCACTCCCCTTGGTATTTTCTCCCTCCTACACCATCACTACACTCTAGTTAAAAGTTTTTTTCTCATTAGAAGTCGTTTTCCATGTTTCTTTCTCTGAGAATTGTTTCTGCACCAAAGGAAACAACAGTGATAGCAAAACCTTGTATAACAAAGCAGCGGCTTCTTGGTGTATAGTTCAATTTAGGATTTCATGAAGCCAGTTGTCTAATACCTGATTGTTTTTCCCCTTCCCAGGTAACATCTCCCAGTTTCCTTTCTACTCTGATACTTACCAGCAAGCGTCTGACAACATACTGCGACCCCATGAGGGAGACCAGGTGGTCCCTTCTTCCCAGAGACGGACAGTGTTCGGGGGCCACCAGAGAGAAGCCAAACCCCTGCCGTCTCTGCCTGACCCTGAGGAGCTCATGTCTGATGAGGCAGCCGATAGTGAGGTGGAGTTTTTTACCAGCGACAGACGCCGCCTTTTGCCCAAAAGCTGCCCTAAGGCCATATGCAGGGGCATGAACCGAGGCTGTGGCCAAGTGAATTACGCCTACCAGGAGAGCTCATTGCGGGCTGGTGGTGCTGGGAATGGCTCCATGGCTTTCTCTTGGCCATTCAGAGAGGACAGACCATCAGGGAGAGGAAGTGGGTTTTGGGCACTAGCTCTCCAGAGAGAAGACCACCAGCATGCGGTTTCAGCTGTCGAAGATACTTTGTGTAGCAAACCGCCAGAACAACACCAATCCTCCAGACTCCAGTTTCCATGTTTAGGCCCTACTTCCCAGCCTCTCCAAAGTGGCAGCACAACCAGCCCCACTGACAAGCCCCTTATCCCACCTCGTATCCCCATTCTGCAAAAACATCCCTCTCTTTCAAGGACTGTGAGCGCCAGCCAGGAAGACAAGCCTCCCAAAATTCCTCCAAGGATCCCCATAGTCCCACCCTGCCCACCACGTACCCCGAGCCCCAAAAGCCTTCCAATTTATATCAACGGTGTGATGCCTGCCACACAGAGTTTTGCTGCTAACCCAAAATATGTGAGTAAGGCATTACAGAGACAGCAGTGTGAAAGGACGCCACCTGCAGCTCAGTTTTCTCCCTGTATTGTTCCAATTTTGAAGGATGGCAGACAGGCCAGCGCCACGCACTACATCCTCCTGCCGCCGGGCCGACCGACATACTCAGACAGACGAGAAAGACTCCTGAGTGAACCGGCCAAGACGGGCAACAGCAGCATCTGGCAGAACAGATAGAAACCCTCGCTTATGTCCCTGTCTGAAACTTGATGAGTACAAAACTGTGACTGACATCATTAATAACAATATGATACACTATTGAACAATATTACACTATTGAGTGTGTGAAAACATTTACATGCTACACTCACATGTCTAATGTCATATTGGTGTTATTTTTAATGACTGATGTATTTCAAGACCACTAATATCACACAACACTGTGAGGTTACTGTCTCCTTTTTTAACTGAACATTTTACCGGTCAGTATTTTAGCGCCGTAACATTCCAGTATTTTCACTAATAATGGAGACATATTTACATAACCATTTGAAGTGTTTGGTTTACTCAGATACTGCGGTTTTCTCACAGATATGTCTTATCACTCATTAATTCTGACAGCCATATGCTTATATTACTAATACTGTATGTCTTACAAGAGAAAAAATAATTACTGTAGGTACAAGCTGGGCTTGTACAAACCCATGTGTTTTATGACAATGCTGCTTGAAATCCTAAGTATGATGTATTGAAAGATTTAATGTTTTGCTGAGTCATTCTCCCAATGAGAGCTATGTTAAATTTAACAATGAACAATGTGGCCAATATAAAAACGACACAACACTACCAAAACATGCTTTGAACTACAGTGAACTCCAACACTACACCTGATAAAACACTTCTTATTGCCATGCTTTTTGCAGGCAAGTGCAATTAATTTTCATAGTGTTTGTTTACACAAGAGTAAAAGAAAGCCTTCATTTTCAATATTGGGCAGTTGATAAACTTTTAATCATTATGTTGAATTGTTTCATTATGTATGTGCATTTAGCTCAAACAATGTGTGCGTGTGTGTGTGTGTGTGTGTGTGTGTGTGTGTGTATATATATATATATATATATATATATATATATATATATATATATATATATATATATATATATTCAGAGGAGTACAGATTGGGCCTTTAATGATTCTTTATTCGTGTGTAGGTGTGGAAATCATGTTATGTTTACACTGTTGAGAAACAGCCCCCCCCTTTTCAACTTTTGCTACATCAACAGGTTGGAAGTTCTCATGAAGATTCTGTTAGCAAAGGCTGTTTGTAAGCTAACATAATGGTGTTTGTGTCAAAAGTAAATCATTGTAAAATTGTGTTTTTAATCTATTTATAGAAATAAAATAACTTATTCATTCTATAATGGACTCAATGTCGTTTTTTCTGCACTGGAACTATATGTACCAATTGTATAGTATTTTTTGTGGGGAGGGGGGTGGGGGGGTCTGTTTAGCCAGCATTCTCAGGACACTTGAATCTTTAAGAAAAAAAATTCAAAGATGACTTTTTTGGGGCATTTTCAGACTTTATTTTTATAGGACAGCTGAGACATGAAAGGGGAGAGAGAGGGCCCCGCTCTACCAACTGACCTATCCATGCGTCCAGCTTTTGTTTTTGACATTTGATCCTTCTGAAACTACAGCCTTCTTTTGAAAAGCAACAAAAACATATCACCTCTTTATTTTTCCAGTGTTAAAGCAGGGCTCAAAAATTTGGACACCCCAGGTAAAAGTTTGTATTAATGCGCATAAAGAAGCAAAGAAAAGATGGAAAAATCTCCAAAAGGCATTAAATTACAGATTAGACATTCATATAATATGGCACAAAAAGTTAGATTTTATTTCCATCATTTACACATTCAAAATAAAAGAAAACAAAAAATGGCGTCTTCAAACGTTTGGTACCCTGCAGAGTTAATACCTTGTACTGCCCCCTTTGGCAAGTATCACAACTTGTAAACGCTTCTTGTAGCCAGCCAAGAGTCTTTCAATTCCTGTTTAAGGTATTGTTGCTCATTTTTCCTTCCAAAGGTCTTCCAGTTCTTTGAGATATCTGGGCTGTCTGTTACACACTGCTCTTTTTAGGTCTATCCATAGATTTTCAATTGTGTTGAGGTCAGGAGATTGTGAAGGCCATGGCAAAACCTGCAGTTTTTCACCTCTTGATGTAATCCACCATGGATTTTGAGGTGTGTTTAGGATCATTATCCATTTGTAGAAGCCATCCTCTCTTTAACTTCAGCTTTTTCACAGATGGCAACAAGTTAGCGTCCAAAATTTGCTGAAATTTTATTGAATCCATTTTTCCTTCTACTTGTGAAATGTTCCCTGTGCCACTTGCTGCAATACAACCCTAAAGCATGATTGATCCAACTCCATGCTTAAAAGTTGGACAGAGGTTCTTTTCATTCAATTCTGTGCCCTATCTTCTCCAAAAATACCTTTGGTCATTCCGGCCAAAAAGTTCTATTTAACCTCATCGGTCCATAGAACTTGTTTCCACAATGCATCAGGCTTGTCTATATGGTCATTTGCAAACTTCAAACGCAGATTTTTGTGGTGAGAACGTAGAATAGGTTTCCTTCTAATGACTCTTCCATGAAGACCATATTTGTACAAGTGTCTCTTTATAGTGGAATGGTGTACCACAACTCCAGTATCTGCCAGGTTTTTCTGGATGGATCGTACAGTCAAACGTGGGTTTGGACTTAGTTTTCTCACAATCCGGCAAGTTGTTCTGTCTGATATTTTTCTTGGTCTTCCAGATCTTGCTTTAACTTTCACTTCTCCTGATAACTGCCATTTCTTAATTACATTCCAAACAGAGAATATTGGCATCTGAAAAACTCTTTGCTTTCTTCTTATAGCCTTCTCCTGCTTTGTGAGCGTGAACCATTTTCAGTCTAGACAACTGCTTCTAACTTTTTGTGACATATTATACGAATGTCTGACATTTGATGCCTTTTGGAGATTTTTCCATCTTTTCTTGGATTCTTTATGCACAAATTTTTACCTGGGCTTTCAAAACTTTCGAGCCCCACTGTATTGTTCCATAAATCTTTGAAGAAAACCTTAACTGAGAAGAAGCCAAGACTGTCGGAAACAGTTTGCGAATATAATTTTTTTAATGTGAACAACTATAACTGTGTCCTGCTGCTATGAGATAAAACATGTTAGAGGCAACATGAAATGATTACCAATCAGTATTTACATTTACTAATTATGTTAATTATATAATTGTTATTGGCCAACTGAAAAGAGTTAAGGCTTTAAGTCAATTTTACTGGTTTAAATCTCAAATACATTTCTGTAAATGTATTACAACCTACAGTAACATGTTGACACGCTGTTACAGTAATTCTGCACCTAGATTACTGAAATTTATAAGCATTAAATATACCAGGTTTACCTAAAAAATTTAAATGTCTGACTATAATCAAGCATTTGTTCCAAGAACACATTTTTGCTCTCTCTTAAAACAGAAAAAAACTGGACTTCTGAGACAAAAAGAAATTTTAATTGAGCATTAACCGTAGCAGACAGTGGATGAAAACTGCTCATGCATATGAGCTGCAGGATGATTGATGTACAGAAAATAAAGGCTACTGATGGGTTATTTTCCTTTGTTAGGCGTGTGATGGTGACATCAGTGTGACGGTCCCATCGGTGGGAGGAAGAATAAATGACCATTTCTTGTCCATTCTGCATGATCTTCTCACAATTTATACAATTCTTCACCTGGGTATCACTGTGATTCAGCAGGCTAAAAGTATCAAATCCTGCTGTTTAATGTCTTCTGTAACTCCTTTCCCTAACCTCCCTGTTTATTATCACTCTCCATTAGAGTATCCAATGAAGAATAATTGCCTCAAACAATTTTGGAAGAACCTAACATTGCTTAAGTATCTAACTTTCACATGTGTGGGAATTTCCAAACTGTTGATTATTCATTTGGAATTAGTTATGTGTTAAACATTTAATCAAAATGACATTAGACAAAAAAACTGTTATTTTACTATGAAATAATTCCTTGTGCTTGCAAAATAAGTTAAAAAAAACACACATTAAACCTCTTCTAATCCCTCCTTTCACCCCACCCCGCTGTCCCCTTACCCCTGCAGTTCCTTATGGGCCTCATTGATCTTTGGCCTGTGTTCTTCTACAGGCATGGCTTTAGCCGTATCATCTCCTCGGGCTGAGGTCCGTCGTGCAGCCTCGGGGCTGTAAGAGATGGGATTTTAACCAATCCTTTACCGCCAGGCCCGGTTAAGCAGTTTGACTTCTGCCAGGCGTTTGCTGATCATGGTGGCAAAGAAAAGGGCAAGGAGAACGCTACTGATCAGCATATAGTCATAGTCGTCTTTAAGTACGTCAAACTGCTTTGAGGGATAGACCCGTGTCTGATAGATGTCGAGACCATATGCCACCACCTACAAGGAAAAAGGTGACATTGCCATATTTGATTAATCCTGTGTTCTGGATGTTTATTAATTTTTATGGCTAAGAATAAGTACTTTTCACGTCATTTACGTCAACAATTGCTAAAACATGAAATGCATACCTTGGTTTTCATCATATAATATGTTTTTCTACTATTATTAAACGCAGACTCACCAGACAGGTCGACTCCAGTCCAGAGGGAGCAGTGTAAATCCCTCGCACTCTTGATACAGTCTGGTTGTAGTTGATGAACCACTCTGTACGAATCAGCAGCTCTGGTGCGTACGGTATCAGATTCTCTTCCCTGGAGATGACGTGAACAAGTTAGACAGAGAGACAGGAAAAATAAATGTAATACTTTAAACCAAGCCTGACAAAAGGACGCACCGGCTTTGCTCCGTTACTATTTCTGGCCTCCGAGGGTCAAGGAACATCTTGGGTAAAGACAAAATCCCTCCAGAGGGCAAGCCAACTGTGACCAAGAAAACCCAAAGACACACATTAAAAAAAGACTGAACAATGTTGAAAAGAAGGTAGATAACTCAAACAGTAATGAATTGCAGCCCATGAGACTGGATCTCGTTAAAACTTACTGAGCAGATGTCGGCTGGTGATGCCCTTCTCGGTCAGTGTGGCCTCCATGGTGGAAATGGAGGAGGGGAAAATGTAAGACTGCTGAAGCACCTGAGGAGCGTGTGGCCGATCCAGCGAGCTGAACACGGTGCTGTTGTAGAGCTCCATTCCTTCATACAGTTCAATTACAGAGAACTCGTTCCTGCGAGACTTGGTGCTCCAGTATTCGTACTGTGGGGTCAAATATAGGCGGGGGACACATTCAGATCACCTGTGTTCTCCTTCAACATTTGTCTATTAATGTAATAATTGTTTGGTTACAGTGTGGGTGCTGATTCATACTCTTTTTTTTTTCTTCTTTTTTTTTTTAACTACACACATCAGCAGTGAGCCAACACAGTATTCTTGCGATGACCAAGCAAACAGCAACATTTATAAAAATAAAAAAAAAAGATTGACTTTAGCGGTCAATAACACCCACCACCACCCAGTTTTCAGAGTGCACAACATGCACCGGTCCTCTGGTCTTTCTCTGAACAGCCTCGTGGATGATGCGACCAGTCACGCCGTCAATCAGGAGGATCCCTACAAAGCTTCGCTCCTGATGCAAGTCTGTGCTCTCAAGCACCACGGCCAGGAGATTTGGGTTCAGGTACTGCAACAAATTAGATGAAGTGCAGTTCAGCATCTTAATCAAAGTAAAGATGGGCAATGTTTCAAAATATATCTATGTTGCTATATATCTAGACGACTAGATATCGTCTTAGATTTTGGATATCGTAATATTGCATGCAAGTGTTTTTTCCTGGTTTTAAAGGCTGCATTAAAGTAAAGTGATGTTGTTTTCTGAAATTACCAGACTGTTTTAACGATTCTATTATTTGCCTTTAACCGGTTAGTCATTATATCCACATTACTGATGATTATTCATCAAAAATATTTTGTGAAAGCACCAAGTGTCAACACCATAATGTTGTAATTGTACATTTTGGGGATTTGTGTGATAGAGTGCCTAAAAAAAGTGCAGGATGAGAATATGATGCATTTTCATAGATCACGGAGGAATTATAGTAGAGAGTGTAAGAGACCTAGAAGAAAAACAAAAAACAGGGTTTATTCTTATTTAGAGTCAGTTAGTGCAGAGGAGAAGATTCACTAGAACAGTGACATGAGGTACAGTATCTTATGGAAAAGATGAGTTTTCAGCCTACATCAGAAACCGAGGAGTTACTGTGTTTCTGACTGAAATGGGAGAAAGAGAGAAGTCTAGACAACACTGACCGAATCCAGCACCAATAAGAGCCATGATATCATTTTCAAACTCTCTCAACACTCCTTCCAAACCACAGCGTTAGTACACTTTCAGTGGAAGTAACCATACCTTATATAGAACACTACGGTCTCCCATCACTCTTCCCTGGGAGTGTACATGCTCATTGGGCCTTTTGCCTTTGACTGAGACAATCTTCTGGACCTCGGTAGGGACGACAACCTCCCAGATCAGCTCAGTCGACAAGTCCTGAATGCACAAAACATCCAGATGAATTATTTTTGCCAATCAGTCAACTGTGATTTAAGTATCATTTAATGGTAGCTCACTGCGAAAAAGGGAACAATAAAACAGACTATTAAGAATTATTCAGCATTATATATAGTGAAATTGTCACTGCAATTATGAAGAATAGAAATATGGGAACCAAAAGCTGAAGACTGGTGGTGTCTAGGCTAAAACTTGTCTAAAACCCTTGAGACCTAATGTGCAAAGAAGGTTGAAATAATTTAGCAAAAGAAGGTTCAACTTGCCGTTCGTAGCCTGTAGCCAGAAAGTGTTCCCTGGCTGGAGTCAATAAGATAAAAGAATATGGATGAGGCCATCTCCTGGAGCTGCTGTAGTACATTCTTTGTAGAGGGAAAGGCAGACACCTGTTGAAAAATAATAGATGGATACAATTTTACTAATTGTGTGTTGGCCTGATGCACATGGATACACAAGATGAATGTCTGTATCTCTAGTAGTTTATGCAGAATGATAAGCTGGTGGGTGGGGTTTACAGTTTACCACTGACCTTGTACTGGTCATCAACAAGAAGTAAGACCTTTGCATAATCCTGGTCCATGAAAGGCAGCATGAGTGACTGAAGTATTGGCTGAGACAGGACAGGTGGGCTGATGTGACTCTTTTTTCCAAAAATTGGATTAAACACATGCAGTGTGGCCAGGCCTGTGTCCTAAAGACGAGGGAGAAAATATTTAACGAAAATATACACAAAATGACAAAAAGTAAATACACACTACTTGTAAAAGGAAACCACAAGGAAAAAAGTATAGTTGCTTTTGCAATGCGTACTGTACTATATAAGGCATGCTTGGTAGAAATTTAAGGTTCTCTCTTTTGAAGCCACTAACTCTATGCGAGGTACAAAAATGAGCAATATATCTGCTGATTTAACATTAAAGTCATTTGTTTACTTTATGTTGGCGTGGCAAAATAATAAAATTGACTCCCACCCTGAATCTCTTTAAGCACAAAGCTCTTGTTATGGGATACCTTGTCTTTGATGAGCAGTGTGCACTGTGGCGGATGAGGGAAGTGTGCAGTTGTTCGTTGCACCATTAGTTTGAAAGCTGGATTAGATGGGATGTTGTTCAGGTAGTGCCTCCATAAAATGCTGCCAGTCTTGCTGTCAATCCCAAAGAGCTTAACAAAAACAAGCAAAGGGAAAAAATAAGAGTTTCATAGCTGCCTGATGAAGTCTATTTATTAGTGTTTAATTTCACTTTAGGCCTGCCTGACCATAGACAAAACAAACAGAAAGTGGTTCAAACCACAAATGTGCAGCACAGCTCATTCATCTTGACACTAGCTTTGGGCAAGCCTTGGCCTCGTACCTTCCCAGATGCAGTAACCATAACCATCATCTTCTGCAGGTTGAACTCGTCTCTGGAGAGGTTCTCAATGGTCACCTCATTTTTGACTTGACTGCGAGGCTTCCGTGCATCGTAGAACAGCTTCCAGAGGTGAGCAATCCAAGCTTGCAGCAAGATAAGCTGAGAGGAGAGCCTCTTAAGCACCATGGACATCAGGCCATCTAGACAAATTACAGAGAGAGCACACAGATGCTGCTTAATGATTTCAATGGATTGAGAATCACAACTTGGACCCTGTGGTATTTCTGTTGCAGGCAAAGCACCGGTGTACCTTCAACAATAACAGGGTATGTACACCACTGTATGCATAAAAAACTAGAATAATGTAAATACTTGTTTAGCAGCTTATTTCAAACACCATTAAGAAAACAGTTCAAGAAACAAGAACAGTTGAATTAGCGGCTTTGTAAAGATATGACTAAAAGTGAAATCAAGTAATAGAATGAAAGGCTCAGTGGGGGGGGGGGGGGGGGGGGGGGGGGGGGGGGGGGGGGGGGGGGGGGGGGGGGGGGGGGGGGGGGGGGGGAGCAGGCAGAGCAGTGAGTTACCTTGTACGGCTGAATCCAAGCGAAGCAATAAAAACAGAACAAAGACAAAAGAAAGTGAAGCAGATAGCAACCAAGTAAACACACCGAAGAAAACGTTTTTTTTTCTGCCAGGCCACCAAGCCTGTTGCAAACTACAAAATAACAAAACTACAACTTTGATGATTAAAAACAGGTGCTGGGCAGTTGAAGTAAGAAGAAAATGTAAATCAACAATTCAGTGGACTTAAACATTAGTTCATTAGTTTTGAGGAAACTCTGAAAAAGGATTCACCAAGCTCGAGAAAATAACCTAGAAAAAAAAAAAAAAAAAGGGATTCCGGTTTGACATTTACCTGCCTTTTTGCCAAACTCCCCCTCCAGCTCTGCCTGCGTTCCTGTGAGAGGCAGATCCACCATTTCCATTGTCACCACATCTGACAGGGCCTCCTCTCTCATCCACATTACACGCCCTGGAAAACAAGACTCACTTTTGGCCTGTAATCATTCATTCCATTTTACACACCCTGTGACAGTATGCAATTTGTGTTGACGCTTTCCATAAATTAACACGAAATATTTCCCCCCTTCCCTTTTGGTCGGGGAAAAAGACAAGATTGTGTGTACATTAAAACAACCGACAGCCTGTTTGTGCTTCACACAGTGGTTGGATGTTGGCAGCATTACTGAGGATTTAAAAGTGGAATATACCCAGCTGTTATCATAAAGCAAATCGTGGCTCACTAGTCTTTTTGCAATAGGAAAGAAGTACTGGATCTCAACATTAAACACAATGAGGGATGCACTTTTTACATAAATCAAAAGTTTCAAGCAATTTCACCTGTTACTTTACATCTCTTGTGATTCACTGAAGACACTCGTCTTCAGGCTTCCATTTTCATGCATAATGAAAACTAAAAGGTCAAGGGGTGTGTTTTTTTGGATCTGGTTAAGTAAAATTCCAGAAAAAAGGTCTTTTTATTTTATAACGCTGACCAGTAATTTAAAACGTTTGGACGTTGGCAGCCCTCAGTGGTAGAATCAGGGAAAAAGCCACCATGGCAGACAGGAGTGCATGCTAACACCTCAGATAACATTGGACTGACATTCCAACACTACCCAAACTTCCCGTTTCCTGTGCCATCCATACCTGGCTGCTGTATAAAAGTGAGTGTGTGGTCTTCTGTCTGCACCATGACCCTGTAGCCAACAGAGTCGTCTTTCTTGAGGAATGCTTGTACATACAGCTGGAAGAATAAAAATTGTGTTATATTATAAAGTCATGAAATTAATTTGAAGCCTTGGTCAAGTCATTCACATCAAAGGCCAATCAAACATGCTGGAGAATCACTTGGAAAAATATAGACTCACCTTCTCTGGTTTCCCACCATTAGGATCCAAACTGAAAATCAGTGTTGTGTCTAGCAGTCGACGTCCAGTTTCTCCACTAAAGAGGTTAATACTGCAAGCCTATATGGAAGAAAAGAGATAATCATATGAAGCATACAAAATGCTTCTCATCTTGAGGATAACACATTTCATAAAAATCCTCATGCCCATCACACATAAAGCACACAAAGAGACAATTTAGACTGTACTAAATCTGCTACCATACACCGTAGTTTTCAAAGAGTGCATGATGGAAAACCACATAATTAACAAGTTTGAATATATGTGATTAATATAATGATTTCACACTCACAGTTTTATTCTTGGGCGACATGACAGCAGCAACAGTCTTCTCTCCAGTGGTAGCAAATGAAACCAGCATGGCCTATGAATCAAGACAGATCAATCAATTTTCACAACTGATCCCTACATTAACAAATGTAGTAGCTTCCACTTAGATTTAGACCTTCTTACATAATAAAGATAGAAGAAGAAGTAACCCTACAATTGTTGCAAGAAAGTCAAGTGGCATTTACATTGTAGCCATGTAACTAAATCTTTTATCCAGAGTGACTTACTGTACAATAATGGCAATATTTGAATAAAATAACATTTTTGGATGGCAAATATTAAGTGGTCTGAGTTTTAACTGTCAGAATCTCGGTCATGCATGAGATACAAGAGCAAGGTTAAGAAACGTACAGGCTTGAAATCCCTCAATGTAACTATGTGACCATTGTTGATCTGGAGAAGCAAGTGGTGTTCAGGCCCAAGCTGAATGAGAAACTCCAACAGTGGCGGGCGAGCTGGATTGGGCTGGGTGGACACCAGTACTGGCTGGAAACCAGGGGTGACTTCAAGTCCAAGTGACTAAAAGAAGATACATAGAAGCATATTGTAAAAACTATCGAAACATTCATTCACACACACAGAGAAAATGAGGTAGGTAAGGGGAGGACAATGGAGACCTACCCAAACCAGTGCATAGGACACACATGGGAATTTAAAAAAACAAAAGGTTTTGGTTTTATTCTGGTGGGTACCTGCAGGGGGATCTGTGTCATCTGGGACTGCAGGTGCAAGTCAAGCATGTAGAAGGATCCTGTTGCAGAGTCCACGCACGTCAACATCCCCTGGCCGATCACTGAACAGCTGGCCTGTATGTTGGACAGCCATGGAGCTTCAACTGAGATCTGAGAACATGAGCAAAGAAGTATGAAATGTGGAATTCAGTTGATATGTAGCAACACTACAACTTCACTTCAAAAGCTCAAAAAGTTATTGCATTTATGCAACTATACATCTGGATTACCTGCTTGATTATCTCCCCATCCTCCAAACTGTAAGCAACAATTGCAATGTGGGAATGAGGGACGACCCCCAGTGCATACACTTCACCATTACCACCAGAATACACAGCCTGGTAATCCACGGTTTCACTGTTGAGATATAAAAAAATTATATAACTCTCTGCCTTTTATAATTTCCGGTTAATAGTTTTGTGATCTTCAACTTCAGGGGGAGGCATATAATTAACGCAGACAGGCTTAATTTAAAGCTAGTAGATAAATTGTGTTTTAATATTGTTGAACCAGTGACATAGAAAACATGTCCACTTGCCTTTCTGGTAGATTCTCTATCCATTTCTGATGACCATTAGAAAGGTAATGGAGAGAGATGACAGTTTTCTTCAAAACAGCCACGTGTTTCACTGTGTCTTGCTGTCCAACTAAACATGCCGACTGGAAACTGAAATGTAGAACAAAGGCAAATAACATCTGAACAAAATTAAGAGCAATTTTATATTTATCAACCACCAATCAAGGGAGTAATCACCTGCCAGAGTCCAGCACAATCTCCCAGTTCAAACCCCCAATATTTATCTCCCAGGAGCGCAGCAGCCGGCCATTACCAACCACCAGCACCGCATCTAGGTTACAAGAACAGTTTTATGAGTTACCTGCTTTAGGCAGAACAAAAGCTCTTTAAGCTCAACTGCAATAACACAATCACCTTGTCCATGTTGCAGAAGAGCGTCAATGTTCCCCTCTGGTCCAGTCTTATCCACGTGCCGCCAGACTGTAAGAGACAGTGAATAAATACTAATGTAAAAACACAAAGTATGTAAACTAAAGGTGGATCATCTTCTGTCCATAGCCATTTAGAACATCAATTACAAAAAAATAAAACAAAATACTCACAGAGTTCTCCAGTCCTGGTATTGAGTGAAGCAAAGACATTGTTCTCTGTTGCCACAAGAACCTTTTTGGATGACTGCACATGTGAGTCGAAGTGGGAAAAGCGAACCTTGCCAACATATTGCTGTCTCCTGTAAATCACAAGACAGACCACCAGCTGTCAGAAGGTCAACAACCTAGTTTATAACTATAGTTGAACCAATGCTTGTACCCCTGCAAGGATCAACCCCTAGTGTTATGAGAAACAGCTCAAATTTAAAGCAAGAAAATGTAACGTTGTACGGTAACGTTGCAATGATTATTACCAGGTTGGTTAAAATGCTTTTCAAATGCCTAGAAATCCATTTCAATCACATTTACTAAATCTCATTAAGCTCACAAGAAATTGGGTTTCCTAAAGGCAAAAGCTGTAAACAAGCCAAAAGCATCTGCAAAAAGCTAGTGCATGTATTATTATTATTGTTTGGCCTTTTCTCTCACACTAAGTCCATCCCAAACACACCGGGTCGCAGCTAGTGGCAGTGACAGGTGTTAGCGTTAGCGTTTCCAAATTACAATAAGGCTCTAAATAGCACAAATATTTGATCTTTCTCTAGATTCCTCTTACCAGTCAAATTTCCCTACTTGATCCTCAAACACAGCCTCGACAATGCTGTGTAACATAATAAATTTCAGGCACAACCAAATTAGCTTTGCCATTGCAGCAGTAGCGTTAGCTTGCTCTTCAAGAGAAGGAGGAAGCCGGAAGTTGACTTGCTTCCTTCAAGTCTTATGACTGAGAAGTGCTGCCCCCTAAAGGGTAGAAAGGCACACAGCTTCAATACATCTACTGCAGTGATCACAATTTAACCAAATGTTTGACCAATCTTATTTTAGGCAGACACACATTCGGCTTTACAATTTGAATGTGACTTTTGGTGATTTGTGCACATTATTATTATTAGAATGAATTTCAGAAACACTTGTGTAGGTGAAAAAATAAATACAGACCGTAAGATTGAAGAGCACAAAACGGTGTGGTCCTTTAGCTAAACTAACTCTCCTCAAAGTTTAGAAATGAAATTTAAAAAATAAATAAAATAGAAAGTCTCTTTATTGCACTAGAAATTAAAATGCTGAGCCTTTAGTTACATTTGACACTTTCTTTCTAATCTAAATGCCCTTTGTTTACACTGAAAGGAACCAAAAAATTGGGATCTTTACTACATGAAAGTTAATTTCCTCTAATATGATGACAAAATGATTCTATAAGTAATTACTTCATTAGGCTATAATGAGAGATTTTCTTAAATTTATAAGATATTTCAAATGAATAAGATCTCAAAATAATGACTTTGTATCTCAAAACAGCCACTATAGTATCTTAAAATAATGTTTATTGTTTTTTTTTTTTTTTTTTTTTTTTACGTTTTTTTATTTTATTGCAAAAAAAGGAAACAGAACACAAATGACATACAGGGGTGTTCAAAAAAACATATAAACATTTATAAGGAAAACACAGTACAGTACAGTTTAGCCAGGGGAAGCTTAAAGGTCGTTACAAAGACAAGGGGGACCATAAGTTGACAGTTCTAATTGCCTTCTTGTTGTTGGAGTTGGAATCAGATATATAGACACCCTGCTAAAAGGACCTGTTTGTGGAAAGTGGACAGTTTTGCAGGGAGTTTGTCGACATTATAGCTACAGTTCAAAATAAATCCCAGACCACCGAAGCGAGAGAATATATAGTGGGGAATAGAAATTCCAGATCGAGAGAGGGTTTTTAAGAAAATGCTTAGCCCAGTTAATCTTAAACGTATTATTTAGAGCATTGAAGTCCAAAACGTTGAGCCCACCAGATTCATCATTATTCATGACAACACTTTTTTTGATATATTGGGTACAATTTTTCCAGAGGAAGTCAAAAAGCATTCTATCAATATCTTTACAAATGTCATTGTCCAGGTGTAAAGAGAGAGCTGCGTATGTGAGTTGGGATATACCTTCAGCCTTGGTAAGTAACACTCTGCCTTTTAGAGATAAGTCCCTTTGCAACCACTGGTTCAATTTGTTCCGAGTTTTTTATTGATCGGAGAGAAATTTACTGAACATCTCACTGTCTGATCTTTAGAGATAATAACCCCTAAGGACGTAACTTCTTTCTTGATTGGCATGTTGCAAATAGTTTGTAGATTACAATCTCTTGAAGGTAGCAGTTCACATTTATTAATATTTAGGCATAGACCAGAGGCCTCTGAGAACTGGCTAATTACTTGAATGGTGACAGGTATCTGGCTTGCATTTTTCAAGAAGATATTGGTATCGTTAGCAAGCTGACTGATGATAATTTCCCTACCAGCAACAGACATTCCTTGCATAATGCTGTTACCGACTTGAGTTAAGAGAATTTGTGTAAAACAAGTGAGAACAGATAAGGGGAAATCGGGCATCCCTGACGAATGCCCCGTTACAGATTAAATCTAGGGGAAGTTCCATTTTTCACTTTAATAGAGCTGTTGCCATTAATTTATAAAGTTTTAATTGCTTTGCAGAAAAAATCCCCAAAACCAAATTTTTCTAAAAAAATAAATAAATTGGTGTTCTACATTATTAAAGGCCTTATCGAAATCTAAGAAGAGGATGAAGCCATCTTCAGATATCAAGTCAGAGTAGTCAAGACACATAAAGAAGGTCGGACCTACTCGACTCTCATGGTATGACGCGTTATGCCGTAAACCGTTTACATCTGAGCATGCGCAGCTCAAATCCGCACTCTACTCACATTGGGCAGTGACATCGCCCCCTGTGATTTGCTGTCACAGTTTCTTCTTCCAGTAGCTAGTTAGTTTTCTATGGGATTTCAAGATGGCGTCGAGTGGAGGAGATGGGGAACACGAATGGACAGCGGCAGTACGGCCGCTTTTATCAGCTTCGTACACCGCTTTTGAAACGAAGGAGCTACCTCAGCTAATTGGGTCTATAATCAACAGGTAACCGGTTACATGTCAATAAATAGCGTGTCTCCATTTGCTCAAATACTAGCTGTGTACCCATGAGTGAGCTGGCTAGCTAAGTTGCTAACTATGCATGTTAGGTAAACGGTGCGTTCGATGGAAAACGTTAGCCGTTTAGCTAATGTTAGCGGCTAGCAAGCTTCTTGAGCTTAACTTGTAACGTTACTGCTATTGACGTTAGCTAACTTACTCAAAATGCTATTTAGCTTACACTGGCTGGTAATTCGTTAACTATTTGAAACTAGGCTTGATTTGTCACTGGTTGACGTTTATCTTTAATGTGACATTATTGCTTTGCAATCGTCAATTGGGGTCGCACTGTAACGTTTAGAAAATATGCATCATCATTAGCTAGCTAACAGCAACACAAACATTAGCCAGCAAGCTAACGTTACCTAAGGGCCTTTCAGACGGACTGTGTAGCGTCACATTAAAATGGCCAAGTCATAGTAATATGTAACGTTAACTAGCTACGTCACCTAACTAGACTTGGCTAAATTTGATCCAGTCTGCTCTGGGCATGTCAACAGACAATGTAAACATTTCAGTCAGTTTGACGTTATCGGCTGTGTGTCTGTGGTTGGGCTGGAAGTAGGCGGGGACCTTCTTGCACTCTCTACTCATTTTTGATGAGGTGGTGATGGGTCGCTTTGTAATTAAATGAAGATTGAGAACAGTTCGCCACGGTAGTGCTACAGGGAAGCTGGTGCCGTGTCTGTAAGGCAGGGGGAACTTGTCTTTAGAGACGAGTGTTGTGACCAGGCATTATAGAACTAGGAAACGTTTAGGTAGGTAGCTAGCTAGCTAGTATATTAACATTTCGGCCAACAAACAACTAATCCACACAATATCACAATGGAGTGGTAGTACCTGACGTTACACCTTAGTCAGTTTGTCACTTGACACTTTTTCAGTGGTGACATCAGCTGATCATTCAAGTTAAGAGCTTCCTGCAATGTTTGTTGGTTTCATTTTCCGAAGAAACGACAAACCTAAAATGTAAGCAGTAATACTGTCAGTTTTGTTTTCAAATGAAACGTCTAATGGGCTTGTATACACGTCTATATGAATATTCTGATGCTCACTCATTAGCTATAGTATCAAATCTAAAGCATTTTCTGCTCATGCAAGTGTTTTCAACTTCTTGAGCATGTGAGTGCTGCAAGAGTAGTTTGACATTTAACAGAATTGTTGGTTTTGGGGTTGTCAGCATCATAGTTGCTGTGATGTGGAATGATGTGTTCAATTAGAACGCTAGACTGTATGATGATAAACTGAAAAGTGGAGGTATTTCCATTATTTACCTTTTCCAATTTTGGATATTGTGCATATTTCCATGGTGTGGCAAGAAGGATGGTGTAGGTCACTGCTAAGGTGAGGTCTATCAGCAAACAGATCACATCAGAGCTGTGTGTTTCCAGGTGATTTTAAGACACCAAATATGCTAAGCTCTACTGCATAATTAAACTGTTTTTCTTGGTGGCAAACAGCAAGTAGGCAAAGAGCAGTTCTGTCATTTCTGATCTGACGTTTAAAAAAAGACTGCATAAACAGTGAGTGTGCGCAAAGGCATTGCTTTTACCTTTGGGTTAAAGTATGCTGACCAGTTTGTTTGTGGTTGTTGCCATGGGGAATCGTAGTATCATGGCTCCTTTCTAGCTGCATTAGACACCAAAATTGAGCTCCCTTTCTCAGGGTAAATCAACTCAGAGTTCAGGGTTAGACTCAGAGTTTGTTAAACCTCCTTCCTGAAACGGGCCCCCTAGACACTTCTGTATTGATGCAGTGACAGACCCTAATTGATTGAATTATGTTGATGAAAACCATGTGTAGTACATTTTTAATAATATTGAGTAGGTGGTGTATTGTGATAATGAATCAATTTCAATCGTTGAAAGAATCATTGTAATCAAATCGTGAGGCCAGTAAAGATTCACACTCCTAATGTTAGATCAGTTCTCAATATTGTTTTCTAGGGGTTAGTATTTTTGGCAAATACTGTCTGGGGGGGAGTAGGTTTTCAGCCTGTTGCTAAATGTTATAGGTGGTATTAAGTTTATTGGACTTACGTGTCGCTCATAAAAAAAACATGTCATCCTCTGTTTTGTTTCTCTTAACTCTTCTCTATAAGAACAATGTAAAAATGTTCTACATGAATTCCTATTTGACAGTGTTTAATGAGATATTCCATTCATTTGCAGTGAATCAGACATCCTTCACCATGACAAACAGTATGAGCCTTTCTACTCATCATTCGTGGCACTTTCTGCACACTACATCACCACAGTATGTGGGCAAAGTATGTATCTTTTATTTTCTCTTCAGTGTAATAGAAAAGAAAGTGCTACTGCTATTAATCAAAAACATTTAAATGTTATAGGTTGTGTTTCTTCCAACCAGCAATCTATATCTGATCTGTCTCCCTAGTACCGAGAAATCAGCTGCTGTCGGTTGCTGCAGCGTGCAAAGTATTGATTGAATTCTCACTGCTGCGCTTGGAGAACCCAGATGAGGCATGTGCAGTATCACAGGTGAGAGAAACCAGTTGCATGGGAGAATGTAATATAGGACCGCATTCAACTGAAGATTCTGGTCAGTTTTAAGGAGATAGGACCAGCCACAGACAAAATGTTGCAAAGCTTTTTCTGGCAGGCAGTTTGTCTTGATTCGGTTGTATTTTTTTAACATGTTTTCTGATTAGTTAAAATAGATATTAACTTTCATATTTTGGTGATGTCAGTTGTCTCTTTTTAAAAGAACATGATTCACTGTATAAACACAAGTTAAATTTATTAATAAACACTTTTTATTTTTTTTCAGAAACACCTGATTCTTCTAATAAAAGGTCTTTGCATTGGCTGTAGCAGACTAGATCGCACAGAAATCATTACTTTTACTGCTATGATGAAATCTGCCAAGTTGCCTCAAACCATCAAGACCCTTTCAGATGGTAAGTGTGCCTTAAGGGAGGGAGCCGAGTTAAACAATAGTTTGCAAATTACAGCACTACTAGTCATACACATTTTCATTTATTTAAAAAAAGAACCAACACTTGTTAAAAACATACATTGGTATTTATTTTATTATTATTATTTAAAGAAAAGTGTCCTCCTTTGTTCTTTTAATAGTGGAAGATCAGAAGGAGTTGCCCAGTGCTGTCAACCCAGAACTTCGACAAAAAGAAGTACAAATGAACTTCTTCAATCAACTGACTTCAGTTTTTAACCCAGACCTTACCACCATCTTGGCCTCCCCATCAGCAGCACACATGCAGGCAAGTGTTACAGACCAGCCCTCCAGCTGCTGTAGTTGGCTGCTTAAGTTAACCACAGCAACATGTTTAACTTTCTTCTTGTAAATGTTTTTACTGAAAACAAATGTACCTTAAACCTGTAATATAATTTGCCTCCTACAATATAACTAAAATTGTCATATGGTTGTAATGAATCATCGGGATTGTGCTTTTTTTTTTATTTGTCCAACTATAGGCTGAGAGTGATTGCGATGACCAAACCACCGATCAAGCCATCCAGGCCAAAATGAAAAATGCCTTTGTCTCTCAGAATGTGTCAAGCTTACAGGAACTTGGTGAGTTGTTGTTGTTGCTGCTCTGTTGTCTTTTTGGCTTAACACCAAGTTTACAGTTATACCCCAGAACACATTTGAAATCTTTGTTTTGGGCAAACTCCAATATTTAAGAAAGTCACCGTAAATTAATATGCATGAACAATGGTGTGGATTTGGTATATTTCAGTAAAACAATGGCTATATTTTTTTCATAATTTTTATTTCCAGGTGGGTCTGAGAAGTTGCTACGTGTGTGCCTCAACCTGCCCTACTTTCTGCGTTACATCAACCGTTTTCAGGATGCTGTATCAGCCAACTCTTTCTTTATCATGCCTGCTACAGTGGCTGATGCCACTGCTGTCCGCAATGGGTAATTTATTTATTGTTGTATTGATATACTTTATGTATATGGTTAAAATGTTCTAATGTCAAATTTGATAGAATATATATTATGTTTTAATTTAACAATATAATCGGTAAGTTTCAACCTGTGTATTAGATTACTAGTGTTTTGAAAGTTTTTGTCGCTCAAACATTCAATTAACTTTCCATACTTAAAACCCAAATGCAGATTTCATTCGCTGGTGATAGACGTAACCATGGCTTTGGACACACTTTCCCTTCCTGTACTGGAGCCCTTGACACCTGGGAGATTACTGGATATGACTGTGCTGGCTTTAAGCTGTCTCTATGCTGGTGGGTGATAACTCTCTGAAGGCAAATTATTATACTGTCCAGTTATTAAAACTACTATAATCTCCAGCAAACAAAGGAATTGCAGACAATATTGGAAATACCACTTATCTTCTACAAACAATCCATGAAGCAGTGCAGCAATACAACATGTGCTTTAATGTACTAGCACCTGCTGGAACAACCACTGCTATTATTTCACCGCTTTAATCAACAACTGCATGTCATGGTATTGTTGGTAAATGTACAAAAAAACTATTTTGACCCCTTTAGGTGTGAGTGTTGCCACTTGCATGGCCATTCTGCAAGTAGGTAGCGGCTTGCAGCTTCGCTCAGCCTCCACTGGGACTAAAGAGGAGGACTATGAAAATGACGCAGCCACAATTGTCCAGAAATGTGTGAGTACAAAACTCTCAGTGTGCGCTTTGCTCACATTAGATATGAGACATAAACGGGTACTACATTAAAACTTTATTCACTAGCTTGTAATGTTGCTATTCTCAAGTTTTTACTTAGCCAAGCGACTACGAGTACCTTAACAAGATACAGTAAATTTAAAATGGTAACAAGTACAAACTTTGTGTTGGTAACAGCTGGAGATCTATGAAATGATTGGACAAGCCATCAGCAACTCCCGCAGAGCTGGAGGAGAGGTGAGTACTAGGTTTTAATGCTAAACTAGAATAGTAAAATAATTTCATTAACTTACACTGTGTCTCTTTACTGCTTTTGAAAGTAAAGTTGAAACAAATTCTTTGTGAATCTTTTTTTTTTTTTTGTCCATTTGTGTACTACAGCATTATCAGAACTTCCAGCTGCTTGGAGCCTGGTGCCTTTTAAACAGCCTGTACCTGATTCTTAACCTGAGCCCCACTGCCCTGGCGGATAAAGGGAAAGAGAAGGATCCCCTGGCTGCCCTGCGTGTCCGGGATATTGCTGCTCGCGCCAAGGATGGTGCAGGATCGCCTAAACTTGGTCCTGGCAAAGGGTAATTTCCAATGAATATGAATTCAGTGAATATAATGTTTAGTTCCACTGTGGCTCACTTTGTATTTTGATCAGCATCAGTTAGGCAGTTTTTGTTTTCAATATACAGTAAATGGTGTGGACAGTGATTACTGCAATGAAATCTCTGAAATCTTAATACAGTATCACAATTTTAAATCTCAAAGCAAGAACTCCATATTTCAAAAACATAATGTTTATTTTATTATTACACTTAGAAGAAAAATGGGATTCCTGTGCATTAATATCTTTTTGTTTTTCCTTAAGACACCAAGGGTTTGGTGTTTTGTCTGTTATCCTGGCAAACCACGCCATCAAACTTTTGACTTCGCTTTTCCAGGATCTGCAAGTTGAGGCTCTGCACCGAGTAAGTGAAGCAACAAACAAATTACACTTAATATCTGTAAGGCACATTTCCATTGTGTACATGAATCTTATTGTTGTACTTATGCAGCATATAAATGCCAGTTGCAATTGCTGACACTAACTCTAAAACACTAACTAACTAACTGTCTACATGACTTCTCATTCTGTATGGCTTCTCCGTTGTTTTGGAATTATCATGTCCCATGTTTTACTGTTAAAACAAGCAAACTCACAGATTTGCAATCTAGTCAAACTTTAAACTTTTTTGACAAATTCTAGTCTTGATTTATTTACTCATTCACTGTAGCTGTATACAAATTGATTTAAATAATAAAAAAAAAAATCAAGAAAATTAATACAAAATGGCTGTCATTGTTGTCAAACTTGATTTAAAAAAAATATTTTTAAAGTAGGGCTGTCAAAATAAGCACTCATTTGTTTTCTTTAATTTGGTCCCTTGCGCTTGTCTGTAGTTTCGGATATCAGGAATAAATGCAGTACCACTCTGCAGTCACTGGAGATTTCTCTTGGTAATCACACTTACCTCGGGGTCACAGCACATTATTTTGACTTACAGTTGGAGCTTTGGACGCATGGTTTGACCGTTATGAAGATAGGTGAGACACATATTGCCAACTTGTGCGCCGTGCACTTTCTGCAAGTAGCCAGACAGTGGACAATGGAAATAATGCCAGCACACTGACCACTGATAGTGCACACAACGTGTGTGAAGCAGCCAGGCAACTCCTGTTGGAGCATAAGCCTTGTGTCGCACATACCCTCCATCACAGTTTCTCTCACACACTCGCACACATTTCTTTTTTGTATAACCATGTTTTGCACCCACTCAGTAGAAGGGGATTTTTTGTGCGGCTTTATTTTCACATTTGAGGTTAAACATAATTTCATTGTTAAATTTGCTGACCAATGTACTGGTACAATGTGTTTGTTGCTGTAATGCACAGGCCCATTGTTTTGTGTGAGCTGCTTAACGTAAATGAGATGTTTAGTTAAACTTTGGAGTGTAAAATGGGACACATTATGTTGGTATAAATAATGTTACATTCAGGTCAATGTGCCCATCTGTTGTTGCTTGATGGGCTTGAGTTTGCCATATTATGCTATCAGCATATTTGTTAGGCATACAGTACATTTGAGGTTATTTTGGAGAATATTCTAGACAGTATTTCTCATTGCTTTGGATTGTTGCAATAATAATAATAAACATTTGCATAAAGCAAGCATATTTGTCCTCTTTCATGGTAATAAGTGTTTTTCAAGCAATAAAAATTGAAAAATGTTCCCTTTAATTCACATTAAGAGCAGAAAATGTGCGATTAATTGCAAGTTAACTATGGACAGTCATGCGAATTTCAAAATTTTATATTTGACTTGATCGGCAGCCCTAGTTTAAAATAATATAAAAAAGGTCCTAAACATGCAAGATGATCCTGAAACAAACAAATCAAACAGAACCTTCTATTCCTTGAAAGCCATGTTTCCTGCAGGGTTGGGCGAGTGATGGGCCTCCAGCTGAACTCAACATCATGGCACAGAGCACTTCCATCCAGAGAGTCCAAAGGCTCATCGACTCCGTGCCCCTGACCAATCTACTCTTCACCCTTCTCTCCACTTCCTATAAAAAGGTTCAATCATTATCTATGTAGATAACTGTAATTTGAATGTTGCAAGTTATGTTTATTAATTTTACCATCGCAAATAGAAAAGTGCTTGTGTTGCTTTTTGGGAAACCAGACAAATGCGATACGGTATATACACGGTTGTGTAAATGCAACAAAATATACATAGCGACAAAACGGATATTGCAAAACATAATTTTGTGATGGAACAAACATCAGTAATATTTTGGCAGCTGTTTTATTTCTTTTTTGTCATCTAAATACTGCATTGTTAATAAAATTGGCGTCTGATTGAAAAAAGTGTGAAACATTTGATCGAAAAATGTGAAACTTTGATTAATAATGCTGTTCTTGTTTTTGCTTCGATCAGGCTTGTGTTCTCCAACGCCAGAGGAAGGGCTCAGTCAGCAGTGATGCCAGCGCTTCCACAGATTCAAACACCTACTATGAGGATGATTTCAGCAGTACAGAGGAGGATAGCAGTCAAGGTACTAAATCCTTCACGATTTAAGCAATTACATTATCACTTTAGAAAGCCTCCTTAAAGTTGAAAGTTCATGCTAGAGTTTGACCTCACATCATTTTTATTTAATTCCTGGCACAGGTGAGTCAAAAAACAATTCACAAATTATTCTGCACAGCATTGTTAATATAGGAACAACAAAGGGATTGGAGATTTAAACCTTTTATTCCAACGGAGCAGAGTCCTTATATTGACATGAGAGGGAAAAGGCAGCTGAAGTATTTACTACACCAACCTTTTTAAATAATATGAATTTGAGATTTCATATTTAAAAATACAGTGCTGCAGAATGGGTTTCCAACAAAAACAAAATGGGGATATCTGGGTATAAAGTGAAACACAAACTTTGTTACACTGTGTGAAAGTGATTATTTTGTTAAAATTGCCACCTTTTATTTAGTAAGAAAGAATACAAACTAATTGTAAATCCATAGATGTCTCATAATCAGTGTTTAAGATATTTGGGATGCAGAATATATTAAAGTAAGAAAATTATTATTATTCACATAATGGAATTTCAAACCTTGTTCTGAATGGTGATGTTTGCCTTTTGTCTTTCTCTACTTTGCTCTCTGTTGTGCTACCTGTTTACATAAGGGCGGGGGCTAAGCTCCCCTCACATACACACAAAACTGACAGCAGAACAGAGAGGAACTCTAATACATTCAATGTAGAAAACACTGTTGGGAAGAATAATATTTCCATTTAATGTGTATCTTTTTTTTTTTAATTAAGGTATGATCTGGATTCATCACTTAAAAGTAAACTTGTCCAACAAAATTGGCAAACAAGCCAATATTGGCTTTTGTGTAAGGCCTTCAAGGTCTGCCTCAGATTTCTCTCAATGACAGTGTGCGAATGAAGGTGCTGAAAGCAGTCATGTTTGTGTTTGATCTCTGAGCTAGTGTCAGTGCTGAGCTGTTTCAGTGAAGCAGTGAAAAAGGGGTGCTGTCAGTGGATCTGTCAGTCAGGTTATGGCAGAAGTGAGAAGGGTAACACACACAGTGAGGAAAATAAGTATTTGAACACCCTGCTATTTTGCAAGTTCTCCCACTTAGAAATCATGGAGGGGTCTGAAATTATCATCGTAGGTGCATGTCCACTGTGAGAGACATAATCTATGGTCTTCCAACGTGACTATGACCCAAAGCAATCAGCCAGGAGAACCAAGGAGTAGCTTGTAAGAAGCATATCAAGGTTCTGGTGTGGCCTAGCCAGTTTACAGACCTAAACCTAGTAGAGAATCTTTGGAGGGAGCTCAAACTCTATCTTTCTCAGCGACAGACCAGAAACCTGACTGATCTAGAGAAGATTTGTGTGGAGGAGTGGGCCAAAATCCCTTCTGCAGGGTGTGCAAACCTGGTGAAAAACTACAGGAAACGTTTGACCTCTGGAATTGCAATCAAAGGCTACTGTATCAAATATTAACATTGATTTTCTCAGGTGTTCAAATACTTATTTGCAGCTGTATCATACAAATACATAGTTTAAAAAATCATACATTGTGATTTCTTGATTATTTTTTTTTAGATTATGTCTCTCACAGTGGACATGCACCTACGATGACCATTTCAGACCCCTCCATGATTTCTAAGTGGGAGAACTTGCAAAATAGCAGGGTGTTCAAAAACTTATTTTCCTCACTGTACATGCACACAGTAATGTCATTTACATTTTTGTCCCTTCACACCATGTAACAGTGTAGTTGACAGTGTCTACTATTTCAGCAGAGAGAAGACAGGAGAAGACAAGTGCAGCTTGTGTCTCAGGTCAGCAGTTTTCTGTCCTAAGGTCAAAGACTTGGTGTCCACTTCACTGTCCTAGATTCATTTTGTTAATGTATGTCTCACAATTTGAGCTCTGTGCTGTTGCCCTAATAGCTTAGAAAATGACGGAGCCACAGATGAAGAGCCTTTAGCAAAACAGCACCTAGTTTGAAAGTTGCTTTCCACTGAAATTGACATGTCAATGACAGTGTATTGTCAAAGAGATTCATCTGTGGCTCAGTGTGGATAATCAAAGGATCATACCAGGAGTGTTGACATGTGGGCGCTCATTGTTTTTACAAGCATTAAATACCTTAGATCAGAGCTGGGTGATGAATGGAAAAGTTACTGATGCTGACAAGTATAGCAACTGACCGACTACATTTTGCTGCTCCTGGTATGTCGAGTAAAAGTTTGTCTGAGATGCTTTAAAGAGCGGTGTACTCAAAACGCATCACCTTTTTGGTCATCCAGTCTGTGCCCCTGCCTTGTCCTGCGATAATTTAACAACGACTTGTAGTTGTCAGACAGATCAAAGTTAAACTTTACATTTAATAATTTATCAGTACTGAGTTAAATATTTAAAATGATTGTGATATAGACTTAGTGGTAAAATTACCTAGCCCTATCTCAGATCTTATTAGGTTTTTTCTTTGATCATCATATTCTTCCTTTTTGTTGGAAAATGTCCCAAGTACCAAAATAATGTAGGACCCATGTCAAAACAGTGGTATCATTTTTGAATACGATAAATTCAAGTATGCTGTGGGCTTAACTGTGGGCTTAAACACACTATGCTACACTTTGCTGTCACCTGAAACTTTTATATGTTGCATGCAGATGTGAATGTTAAGTTAGAGTGATGTACTTTTACCACTTAAAAGTTATCCTTGTTTGGAATGAATCTTTAGATACTTCAATTGGGTACATCTGCTGTGCAATGCTTTTCAAATGTCTTGTTGCTAAATAATATTTAATTGATTCATAGCTACCGAAATAGGTATCCTAGTAGGGCCACCACTCTGAAGGATAGGTGTAAGAATTTTGTTTTTTTTGCCAGTACGGTGCCAATCAAAAGACTTGGTGGACCAACCTCTGGCTATAAGAACTATATTTTAGAATGCAACTTTTGGTGGGCAAGGAGCTAGTGAGGGAAGTCGAGTGATTAACTGGATGTAGTTGGGCTCCACCTGTTCACACACACACACACACACAGTACCAGTTCTTGAACAAAACCCAGGATAGTAGTGATACTTGTTTATTTACTGGAGTTGTCCAGGTTGAGAGCTTTGAGTGGATGTGGTTTTATAGTGATACATTTAGTTCTGCCAAAATGTTTTACTCTCAGATGAAGAGTGGGGCAGACCTGCATTCTAAGTTGGATCAGGGAGTGGTTGAGGATGCCAGACAGATGTTATAAATCCATTTGTTCGTTAGGTTGAACCAAAAACGACCTGCAAAGGCCCCCTGTGTTCCTGTGTCCCATTGCGGATTTATGTAATATTTTTCCCAGTACTTAATAATAATATACTGTTTTACAGATCGGTAAAGTGATTTGTAAAAACACTAATAAAATGCAATAAGTGTGACATATGGGTGCAGAGTCATGTGTTTAGATTAAGGGTCTGGATGGCCTTTGGAAAGAAACTGTCTGGTGGTGTCTGGTGTGGTTTGTGTTCCGATGGACCTGTAGCGTCTCCCCGAGGGCAAGAGATCTGAGAGATGGTGGTCAGGGGGAGACAGGTCTTGAACAATGTTTTTTTTTTCTCACCAAAGGTAGCAGTTGTTTGTAGAGTCCTAGACTGAGGGCAGTCAATGATTTTCTGTGCGGTGTTGATGACCCTCTGCAGTGCTTTTTTTGGTCTGCTGCTGAGCAACCAGCATACCACACCATGATTTTGTATTTGTTTTTAATCTAGTGTCAGGTTGTTGTTGGAACACCACCCCGACAGTTTCTGGACCTTGCCTCAGTAGGCGGACTTATCCTTTTGAGATGAGTCCCTCCACTGTTATGTCATCCGCAAATGTAACAACAGAGTTGGAGGCATGGATTGGTGTGCAGTCACGTATTAAGTGAATACAGTAGTGGGCTCAGCAGCTTTGTGTGGAGCCAGTGCTGAGTGTGAGGCTGGAGGAGAGATGTGGGGGCCAAGCTTGACAGACTGGGGACAGTTTGTGAGGCTCTTACATAAAAACAATATATTTAAATTCAGAATTCATTACATATATCAATTTCTTTTCCAGAGTTCATTTAGTTGTCATTCTGAACATTAGAGACTATATTAATTTGGTAAAATAGCCTTTTGCATCGGTTCAGAGCAAATAAAGGGATTTACATTAAACAGTGATGGAATCACATTAGAATATTGTTTTAGGGAATTTCTAGTGCTCGCAAAATTGATCATATTTTAACTTGATTTGTTGTAGCTGATGCATGTTTAGAGAGTTGCACGTTACGCATCAAGTGTCAACCTGAATAGCATCGTCTGTCTCATTGTTGCCAATAGCATGTATGAAAAAAGGCAGCTATGAACTCAACATTGCATGCTATTTAAATGCTTTTTTTGTAATGGATTTTTTGAAAAGAACCCATTGATGCATTCTTAATACATTTTACTTAAATGCCAAAATATTTAGGATTCTGTTGGAGCTAATCCAATCTGAGAAAGTATAGTGCCCATAATAATAGCAGGTTACTTGAGGAAGGATATTGTCATTATCATTTCACTACCTGTTTTTTTAAAGATTATTTTTGGGCCTTTTTAGGTCTTTATTGACAAGACAGCTGAAGAAATGAAGGGGGGGGGGAAGAGGGGGAATGACACGCAGTAAAGGACCGCAGGTCGGAGTTGAACCCGGGCCTGCTGTGTTGATGAGTAAACCTCTTGATATGGGCGCCCGGCCCGCTCTAGCAACTGAGCTATCCGGGTGCAAATTTCATTTACTACCTGTTTTAATGGCAAGTGTATTGGAGAAAAGGGGAAAATTAATGCAATAAAAATAGGCTTTCCCTTGTTGTCAGTGATAACAATAACAAGTCTATGTCTTCTCAGTTAAAAAATTGTATTCTTTTTTTAAGTGGGTATGCAGCAACAGGATGTCACTGTATATTCACTTCTTACTGCAGTCTTTGGCTCTTTTCCACCGCCTGCTCAGTGTCGTAGGTGTCATGAACTAGTTTGAAGCTTTTTACATTTTGCCTCTTGATTACGCCACTACCACTTCACAAATATCTTGTAAGTTTTGGGACATTTCTCACCTCCACTGAGAAATTCATGTAAATGATTTGTCTTTCTGTGCAGATGATGACAGCGAACCCATCTTGGGGCTTTGGTTTGAAGAGACAATTTCGCCCACCAAAGACAAAGTTGCTCCGCCACCCCCTCCACCCCCCCCACCTCTGGAGACTTCTCCCAGACTGAAAAGCCCAAGCAAGCAGAATCCAAGTGAGAATGGCAACATATTAGCTGGCCGTAAAGACCCAGAACTGGTGAGGACTGACAACATGCAGAATAATGCTTCAACACAAAGTTTGGCATAAACTCCACATGTACTTATTTATTATGCTAGCATACGTGTCTGTAATAACGGCTCATGAAAGTTTTTCAGTTTTAATGCGACAACTTTTGATTCTTTGTTTCTATAGTTCCTCAGTTTAGCTTCCAGCATTCTTAACTTCATCACCACCGCGATGCTCAAGTCCAGGAACAACTTTATCCGCAACTACCTGAGCGTGTCTCTTACAGAGCAGCACATGGCTACCCTAGCAAGCATCATCAAAGACGTGGACAAAGATGTCAAAGGTATGCCGGAAAAAACGACTGCTTATTATTAAAACTATCTAAAAGTTTTACCCTAATTTCTTTTTGTTTGCTTGGAGGCTAATGAAGGATGTAGCCCTTAATTTGTAGACGACAATGCATGCTTCTTGGATTAATTCATTTTGTTCTTTTCAGCCTCCTCAGATGAAGTATTTTCTTTAGCTCTGTATCACTTTAACCACACCCTGGTAACATCAGATCTTCCATCCCCGGCCCTGCAGGTAAGAAGTATTTTTTTGTTGTGCCAGTATTTTGTTCACTAGCACCAAAAATCTCTGTGAGCAATTTATATTATATTATTGATGAATTGTTATTCAATGTCACAAATGTATAATTGTATCTCTTGTTTTTCCCAGAGCACCCTTCTTCAGCAGTTAGGTGTTGCACCCTTTTCAGACGGTCCCTGGCCTCTTTACATTCACCCTCAGTCACTATCCGTGCTCTCCAGGCTTCTTCTTATATGGCAGCACAAAGCAAGCGTGCAAGGGGAGCCAGATGTACCTGAGTGTATGAAGGTCTGGGAAAGGTATGGCAACAATTGCAAATCTCATCCACCCCAACACATTAGATAAGTTACACGCAGTTGTACGTTTTGAAATAATGGAAGTATTTATTAGTTTTTCTACCTTTCTTCTCCTTCTCTAATAGATTTTTGGGAACTTTGAAGCAGCACACTATCCAGAGTTCTGTGCCTGGAGAAGACGACCTTAATGTAGAGCACCTACAGCTCCTCCTGCTCCTTTTCCACAATCTGTCAGAACGTGGTCGGCGGTCAGTCCTGGCCCAGGTCACCCAAGCCATCACTGAAGTGGCTCAGAGCAAAGACTCTCAGCTGAAGGCAGTGCCCCTTAACCTGGCCCGACTGTGTATGGTTTTTGACTACCTGCTGCGCCACTACTCCAAGGCACCCTTGTACCTTTTTGAACAGGTTTGAACAGTTTTTTTGTTGTTCTGTCCTGTCCTGATGCTAAATTGCACATATTAAGTGTTGTTCTGTTTAATTTGTATATTTGTTTATTTATTTTTTACTTTTCAACTAAATACAGTTGGCGTGCGTGCGAGTGTGGCTGTGGCGTAGCACAGCACTGTAGCACTGTGGTGACAGGATATTTAGCTTATCTCTATCATGAATATTATTTATAGGTTCAGTATAACCTCCTGACCCCACCATCCACCGGGCCGAGTTCTGTTCAGGAAGGTGGAAAACGCAACGGGCTCCCACTTTACTATGGATTCAAAGAGGTGGAGGAGAACTGGGCCAAACACTGTTCAGCAGGTATGATGAAGAAAAAGACAGGACAATAGGCACAAAAATTAACCACTTGCTTGGAATGTGTTTTTTCATATATATATATATTTTTTAGTATAAACAAAGATTATCTGTGCACAGGTTGTCTAGTGGCTGTCTAATTCACAGGTGATCGTTTCAAGTAGGGGTGTAAATAGGGGTGTAACAATACGTTGATCTGGATTCAATCTTCAACGAGCCAATAATATCAATACATCTTTAAGATGCACCTTTATTTATTATTCCCACTTTATATTTATTCTTTTTATTACAATGAGTTGTTTTCAATTAAAGTGATGTATTGGTTGCAAGCCCCTGAATGGAATGGAATCAAAATCGCATTGTGGCAGAGTTTGACTTATTTTAGTGCTTATTTCCTCTGAAGCATTTACTGAAGTCTGAGTGTAGTTTGAGTCTAATAAAACCTTTATAAAACCTTACCATTATGTTTAATCAACTGGGTAACTATTACTGTTCCTATTGTCTGCCATCGTTGGCTGAACAATGTTGTTTGTGTGAGGTATGGCATACATAAAGACCAAAATGAAGAAAGTTAAAGTTAAAGCGAGAGTTTAATGAGCAAAAATTAAAATAATTATAACAGATCCTCAGCAACTTTCAAGAAAGGTATTTCATATACTTGTCTTATTCGTAAAGACTACGTGGCAACGGTGGTACCAGTTTGTGAAAATAATATTATTTTCTATTTTCATGTATTTCAACTTTTCTTAGATTCAAATGTTCAGCCCAAATTCTACTGTGTTCTGTCCCCTGAGGCATCTGAAGATGATATCAGCAGACTAGACAGCATGGTGAGACTTTGACCTCTAATAGATGAATTAATAGGTAAATACAAGAAAAAAACGCTCACTGTATTAAAAAACCTTTTTTTTTTGTGGTAGGTCTTTCCGAAGCTGTTCAATGGGGCAGTTAAATATGACGAACTGTATGCATGGCTCATCTCTCTCCTGGTGGCAGGCTCTCAGTTCGACACAGCAAGAAGACATGAGAACAAGCCAGTCACTCCTATGGTGAGAACACACCTCATGAACAAAACCACGAACTGTGGAAAAAGGGTGAACAAGGGCTCAATGCCAGTGACATCACATGCAGTGATTTTTTTCTCTCACTCTCTCTCTTCATGGAGAAACAGCTGATCAGTGATCAGAGTGAAGTGTAACAGAGCTGTGCAATATTGTAATCAAATATTTAAATGAAAATAGGTTGAGTATAATTCATATTTACATATAGGCCTGTATACAGATCAGTCTCAGGTTGAAACTTGTAGTTCTGAAAGTAAAGTTGCACAACTTAGGGAATGTTTATGTATGTTTAATGTATGTCTTAGTTTGAGGTAGTTGCATTTCAGAAAATGTTTTCTTTAAAAACAATGTAAAATTACATTTTAATGCACTTAATGTTTAGTTTTTTGAGAAATTTTATTGTAATCAACGTAGGCAATAACAATACTTTTTCCGAATATTTAACCAAACTATATTGTAATATATTATTAACTTGTACTGTATATTATGGCTTTATTATGGCGTCAATAAAACAAAAGTATTTCTTTTCCGATTTCTCAATTAATCAATAGAATACTAAATTATTAAAATAATTAATAACTGAAGCCCTAATACACTTATATTTGTAATATTTATTATATTATTTAATATTTGACATTGAGTCAGTGCAGTTGCTTAAGCATCACCACAAAGTGTAAAGTTTTAATCAATAGTAACTTAAAAACAACAGCCTTCAGACCTGACATCAACTAAGTGTGTGTTAGAAAACTGTTGATCTTTGTTTGTCACCCTGCACAGGAGGCATGTGCCCTTCAGTACTACTTTCTGATACTGTGGAGGATCCTGGGTGTTTTACCACCCTCAAAAGCCTACATGGAGCAGCTGAAGACGGGCTGCACCGATCCCAGTGAGAGTGACATCCTGCACACACTGCGATGGTCTTCACGTCTCCGGGTGTCTACCTACGTGAATTGGATCAAGGTCTGTTCACACCTGAAATCCAAGAGAAATCTAATTAGCATGATAGATGCAAAAAAGAAAAACAAATTACTTTGAAAGTATTACATTTGACTTTGTTTCTTGATCAATATCAAATCTAATAGGATCATCATCATTTTACTCAATCTAGTCATAATTTTTTTACATATTCAAACAAAACTGTGGACATTGGATGATGCTGATTAGCATTACTAAAATGACTTATGACTTTATTTGTGATTTACACAATGTACTGTACTGCGTCCTTAATCCTGTAATGTAATACAATAAGTCCTTTTTTATTTAGGTTTATTTTAATGTATGACTATGCCCATGTCATCGCTAACAGGAACACTTGGTGAAGCAGGGAATGAAAGCAGAGCAAGCAGCCTCTCTGGTTGAGATGACGGTTGCTAAGTGCAGCACCGTTAAATACGACGTGGAGCTAGCAGAGGAGTACATTGCCAGACAAGTAATGATTAAAACTTAATCATTGTTGACCTTTGCTTCAATTGTATCCAAACTAAGTTTTGAGCAAGTGTCACTCTTTGATGATTTGTTTCGGTTGCAGATTTCCACCTTCTCCAGTGTAGACCCAACCGCCATCCTTCCACTTGATCAGTTACCCTCTCTACAAGCCATCTATACACTTGATGCAGTCATCTCTAAAGTGCAGGTTTCCCTCGATGAGCATTTGTCCAAGGTTGCCATTGAGGCAGACACCCACAAGTCATCTGAGGTGACAAAGAACCTACTGCCTGCCATACTACAGCTTGCTGATGTTTACACAGCATTTACAAGGTGAGAAAGGAATTACTCTAACTAACAACACTGAACATTGGACAAGCCTGTCTAGGTCATGCATTAAGTTGAGAAAGCTGCAATATACGGATATGATTGAAATAACTGCAGGGTTTATTTAAATATGTATTTTATTTTCTGCATGTCTTCTGGATAAAGCCAACACATGCTTGACATTTGTGTCCATATTTTTGTGTGTATTTCATCCCTGACTTGATGCCTTAAGGGTTTTGAAAAAAGAGACATTAAAACTAGAGGACGGGACATTTTTCATTATTTTATTTCATCACTTCCTTTACTTTAGAGCTTTCATGCTGCCATTTTGTAGAGCTTTCATGCTGCCATTTTGCAAAGAGAACAGCAGTCTCTTGCATGCACTAGGCCAAACAGTATTTTCCAAGAGATAAATTCAAAAATTAATAAATAAATAAGGGTGTGTTAAGGTGTTTGTTTTATATTCACTTTACGTTCACCTGTTGGTGTTTACCTGTAAACCTGCTTCAAACCTAAATATAATAAGGCTTAAGCTTTAAATCTTTAATCTGATTATCCTAATAAAATGATTAAGCCAAACTTGTCATGACCAGGTCTTACTTACTAATGAACATCCCAGACGAAGGGGAGAACAAGCTTACAGATGCCAAGCTCCAAGGCTATGCTGCAGTTCTGTCTATTGGCTCCACTCGCTGCAAGGCCAACCTGCTGGGTATGTGAAATAATTACTCAATGTTGTAAAAGCTGTAAAACGGTTCATTCACTTTGACAACTTTTTTGTACACTCAGTTTTAACCTGAACTTTTTTTTACTTAAACTTCACAGGTCATAGTATTATGCAGAACTTACCATCGGCTGTACAGACAGTATGTGAGACTTGGAACGGCATCCACACCAATGAATTCCCCAATATTGGCTCATGGGTATGAGTGTTAAGTTGATGCTTATGGTTTGGTTTGACTCTGTCCCTCTTAGTCAGCACTTTTATAAAGGGTAGTAAGCAATCTAATCACATTTTTGTGTTGTTTTGCCACTACTAGTCTGCCTTGAAGAATGAGGTTTCAATTTAAAAAAAAATATACCACCCACTCCTACTACAAAATACTACAAAAAATAAAGTCAAAATTGTACACTCTGGCACTCGGCTGCTGACTCTGGTTAAGTTGTGGTCAGAACAACTACATTTTTTGTTGTTGTGGTTTTGTTGGTCTCTACACAGCCTTAAGATGTTCAATCGTTATTTGTAATTTTTAAGTAATTGTAATTTCTTTTATATGCATGTTATTTTTTTAAACTTCTAATTTTAAACATAACAAATGACTAATGTACGCTCCTATCTATATCTGATTTGAGTGAATAATAGGCAGCTATTTGAAAGTATGCATCTTATCTAAAATGTCTACCATAAATATTTAATAAACAAAGATATATACAATTTAGTCTTATAGTATAAAATCGTAAAAGTTATCTCAAGATAATTTACAGATACAGTATGTCTAGACCACACTCTATAATTTACAAAGCCTTAACAATTCTAGTATTCCTAGAATTACTGTGTCCAATATGATTATTGGATTTAATTATTTAATTAAATCCAATATAATTATAAAAAATGTTAAGGTATAGTTTTTACCCATATTGACATGTCATTAAAAAAAATCATTGTACCAAGAAATATGAGACCAATAAGTCATGTTTATCTTTCTCAGCGAAATGCATTTGCCAATGATACCATTCCATCAGAGAGCTACATCAGTGCCATCCAAGCAGCTCACCTGGGCACTTTAAGTTGTCAGTCCTTGCCTTTGGCCTCTTCTCTTAAACACATCCTTTTGTCTTTGGTTCGCCTCACTGGCGACCTCATTGTGTAAGTGCTTCTCTAATTCTATTTATTCTATTATTTAACATAGAACAAGAAGTATGTGGGAAGTCAAATGTATTTATGGGAACGTCATTTAATTATGCTGCTTATTTGTCTCCTCAGCACAGAGGAGCTGAATCCTTCACAAGTTGTGCGCACTTTGCTGCCCCTCCTCCTGGAGAGCAGCACAGAGAGTGTTGCTGAGATCAGCAGCACCTCACTGGAGCGCATCCTCGGCCCATCAGAATCAGACGCCTTCCTAGCCCGCATCTATGAGCGTTTGGTCACCGGGTGTTACAACATCATTGCCAATCACTCAGACCCCAACAGGTATGTCACGTGTGACATAATTAATTATATAATAATAAATAATAAATAATAAACCTGCATTAAAAACATATTTGTTATTAAAATCAAAACACTATGTGTGGTGTGAAACAGGTGCTGAACCCACAGAGAATAAAGCCTCACTGTGCAGTTCTGCACAGCTTTTAGCCTATCTTATCATATTGTCTTTGTTTTCTTGCCTGCACATTTATTGTTTGGTTGAGTCTCACTGTTCCTATCAATCTTTGATCTCTCATTTGTTAGTGGTTTGGATGAGTCTGTGCTCGAGGAATGCCTTCAGTACCTTGAAAAGCAGCTTGAGAGCAGTCAAGTCCGTAAGGCCATGGAAGAGTTCTTTTCATTCAGGTGTTTACTTAACTGATGACACAGGTTGCATTATTGCTTATTTTTATACTGCTACCTTGCTTATTTAGTGCTCCTTTTTTTTCCAGTGGTGAACTCGTCCAGATTATGATGGCAACAGCCAACAAAAGTTTATCAGAGAAGTTCTGCAACAGGGTGCTCAAATTCTTCACCAAGCTATTCCAGCTCAGTAAGTCTAATGTTCATTTCAATCAAGAAAAGCTATCAAAAGAGGCTGTGGTATGCTTAAAATGGACTGATTTGTACGAATTGTTCTCTGACCACATGTAATGGTAAAAGTGTTAAGTGGCCACATTTGAAAGCAGAGTGAAAATTCTGTTGTCAGAGAGGTGCATTTGACAAAAAATTGACATCTTCTTAATATAATCAAATATGACATCTTAAAAGCCGCAGATTCATCAGATTTTCAGTAAGCCTAAATCTAATGTTGATGCTGCTGTTCCCAGCGGAGAAGAGCCCAAACCCCAGCCTGTTGTGTCTGTGTGGCTCTTTGGCCCAGCTGGCCTGTGTGGAGCCATCTCGTCTGCAGTCCTGGTTGACGCGTATGACGGCCACCCCGCCAAAGGACTCTGAGCAGCTGGAAGTAGTGCAAGAAAACCGACAGCTCCTTCAGGTGCTAACCACTCATATTGTGCGTGACAACAGCCAGGTGGGCGAAGGAGTGTGCACTGTCCTCCTCAGCACACTCATTCCCATGGCAACAGACATGCTGGCCAATGGTGATGGAACAGGCTTTCCTGAGCTCATGGTCATCATGGCAACACTTGCCAGCGCGGGACAGGGGGCCGGTCACCTGCAACTGCACCGGGCAGCAATCAACTGGTTGACCAGATGGTAAGAATTAAGTTTCACAGACCTGCTGTTGCCTGATTATATTTATATCAGCCAAGATTTTTTTTAGCATCAGTACAGGGGCTAAAGTTCCCAAAGTGCTTGGTAAAAAGACTAATTACCAATAGCCATTATCCAACAGCAATACAATCTGAAATGTATGAATATTCATTTTTAAATTTAAAATTTTTCTCTTCAGCAAAAAATATTTAACACAGAAGAATGTTGTGGAAAAAGTGAGCACAAACATATCCCAAGGAAAGGTACGTTTTTATATTCATCTGTATAATTCACCAGTTAATAGAAGTGCCTAATTTTGACTTCATCCAGATGTAATTCCATTTCAAACACTGGCATTGGCATTTCCAAGGGGAGTTATTTGTATTTTTAACCATTAACTGTCAAATAATTCATGTGCACCTGTTCCTTGATTTCAGCACGCAAGTATGCTGGAATGCTCGTGCCACATCATCTCCTATCTGGCTGATGTGATGAATGCGTTGCGGCAAAGCAGTGGCCAAGGCACCTCAACACTGCTGATGGAGGGAGAAGAGAAGGCCATGGAAGTAGACTCGGACTGGGTGGAGGAACTTGCAGTAGAGGAGGATGATTCCCAAGCAGAGGACTCTGTGAGATCTCATCCCTTTATGTCTCCTTCTGTGTCTATCCTCTTACAGGGCCATGTTTTTTAAATGCTCAGTATTTAGACCTAAACATAAAATCCTATGGAATTGTTGATGTCATTTTTGATTGTCATTTTGAGGTTTTTAACATTATTATGCGTTTCCCCGGCCTGCCTATGGTACCCTAGTGGCTAGAAATGGAGATAGGTGCAAACCAAGACGTTGGTATCCTGCTCTGCCTTTGAGAAAATGAAAGCTCAGATAGGTCAATCTGGAATCTTGCCCCCTATGACCTCAAATGGGTCAAGATTCCAGATCGGTTACCACCCCTTTCTCTGCCTTGCCCGCCCAGAGAATTTGACCCACCCATGAGAGAGAGTGGGACTGGCTTAATTTTGTGAAAGAGACTTCATATAGGTATTAGTGGACCACTAAGGTCTAAATAAAAGCATCCAAAGAGCACCATTTCATGGGAACTTTTAAGTTTTTTCAACTAAACAGCAAAGCCAAATTATTATACAAAAAATCATTCTGACCAATCTCAGGAATATAGAACATAGAAAAACAACAACATGTTGCTCCAAACCCAATGTAAAGCCCTAGCCCCAGAAAGCGTTTTCCTGCTGCAAGTTGACTCAGAAGTAAAATATCTCTGGTTGAGGTGAATTGTATGTCTCCTTGTCCACATTGTACAGTAGAACAAAGATAAGATATAATTTTTATAAAAAATATAAATTTTTACTTTCACACTAATTTTCCAAGGCAATATTGACCATTGTCTTTATCCAGATAAGATATAAAAACCTTCATTTGTCCCACAGTGGGGAAATAGCGGATGCCAGAAATTCTGCATGGACTAAAAAGAACAATACATTTGAACATGTTTGTTATTATTTGACAGGATGAGGACTCCCTTTGCAACAAACTCTGCACCTTCACTATTACTCAGAAGGAGTTCATGAACCAGCACTGGTAAAGAGAAGTTTATTGTTCCCTGTGATCTTTTTTTCTTTAACCTTTTATTTATACATGTAATCTCATTAACACAAAGGGTCTCCATTTTAAGAGAGACCTGTTTCTTGAACAAGGTAATGGCCCTTTTGCAGGTCATAGGTCTTTTGATACAAACTACAAGGCTGTTGCACCTGAAAAAAAAAATGTGTCCAATGAACCCTTTCATAATTTAGAATACAGAGGGCTATAAATATCCTGCATACAATAGATTTGTATGAATCAGAAAGGTTATCTGTGTTTATTAAAAACCATGGAAACAGGATAACTTCACACCATTGACATTGCGAAGAAACAATACAAACAATTATGTTAGTTTGTTATGTAATTTAGTGTTAGATGAAAAGAAAATTTAACAGATTATCATTGTTTGGTTGCTAATAGTGATAGTAAATGTTTACTTAACTGACAATACTGATTAGAATTGATTTAACACTTGAACATGCCCTAATACAACAAAAGATTTTTAGTCTTAACTAAAGTGTTTAGCATGATCTTGAAGGTTTTTGTTATGGGCATTATGTCATGTACATACACAAATGAGATTTAGATATTCTTGTGTTAAAATGCCTTAACTTCAAAATATGCAAGTGACGTTTTGTCATGACAAAATAGTTTATGTACTATACATAGTCTTGTCCTGTTCATTTTTATTCTGCAGGTACCACTGTCACACCTGTAAGATGGTGGATGGGGTAGGTGTGTGCACAGTGTGCGCCAAGGTCTGTCACAAAGACCATGAGATCTCCTATGCCAAATATGGCTCTTTCTTCTGTGACTGCGGTGCCAAAGAGGATGGCAGCTGCCAGGTGAGACCGAATACCTCAGGTCATCATGGAAAGAGAACAACAGCGGTAACTTTGGCTTGCAAGTCATTCCCCCATTGACTTCCATCCAGTCATTTCATTTGGTCAGGGTTATAGCTAGCCCACACACGTGGCCAGAAAGGGAGAGAAATCATGTCTGTTAACATTTTGTTTACTGAAAATTCTAGCTTTCCTAGATAATAGTAAATAATTGACTTTTGAATATGCATGTGATGAACAAACCATCCACTACATTTTACCTTCAGTTTACTGATAACTAAAATGTTTATTTTATTTAAAGTACTATAGATCTTTTGCATTCTTTGTGTTTGCAATGTTTGCTTCTTTTTTTCAGTCTTGTAATTGCAGTAGCTCATAACAATTTAAGGAAATATAGTGAATGTATATGGTATTGGCATGCAGCAAATTCTTATTATCGACACAGGGATACCAGGAATCTTGACAATCCATGATTTTTGTTTACCTTTGGAGGCAGTTTAGATAAAGTGTACATCCAACCAGCACCATCTCTCTGACCTTCCTTTTGACTAACTACTATTTACTCCACAATGTGGAAGAGCTAGTGAAGTGAAGACAAAAGCAGATTATCTGAATTGTAGAAAAGTTTAGAAAAAGAAGATGGTATATGCATGCACATATCAACAATGTTGCTGTTCTCACTGCTCTACTTTGTGTTATACAATCCACAGGCCTTGGTCAAACGCAGCCCCAGCAGCGGCATGGGTTCCACCCTGAAAGAGTCTTCTGCCTTCCAGGGTGAGCTGCGTATGCCCGACAGTGCGATCCGCCACCAGAATGCCTCACCCTCCGACAAGGGCAAGGTCACCATCTGTGATGGCAAACCTGGTGATGAAGACAAACCTAAGAAGAGCAGTGTGTGCAAGAGCATTGAGGGCTGTCAGGAAGAGCTGGTATCACAAGTGGTAAGAGGAAATATGTTTAACCTATTCTGAATTCACAAGTACATCATAGTTTTTTTTTTTTTTGTGAAAGACTTAAAGTACTTTCACTCCTTAAAGCAGAGGTATGTTACATACACTGCACATTGTGTGACTCAAGCTTTTTACTCTCTTTCTCCGCAACAGATGGGATCATCCACTGCAGCGTTCATACTAGAGATGCTCATGTTTCTCATGGAAGCCATCCAGACCAACTTCCAGCAGGCCTCGGCAGTGGGAAGCAGCAGCCGGGCTCAGCAAGCACTCAATGAACTGCATACTCAGGACAAAACTGTGGAGATGACTGACCAGTTAATGGTATGAAGACCTGCTTAATTTAGAGTGGCTAGAAAAAACACTTCAATTAATTCTGTAAATCCTATCAGGGACTTCATGTATGTAAAATGCTCTGCTTTTCCTCAGGTGCCCACACTCGGCTCTCAGGAAGGGGCTTTTGAGAATGTGAGGATGAACTACAGTGGTGACCAGGGACAAACTATACGCCAACTCATTAGTGCACATGTGTTGCGTCGTGTTGCTATGTGTGTCCTGTCTTCACCCCACGGCCGCCGCCAGCACCTTGCAGTCAGCCATGAAAAGGGGAAGGTAAAATTCACAAACCAGTTGGAGGAAACTTGTGATAATGATATTATAAAAATATAATAAAAAAAAGCTTGGGTGGACAATTTTATTTAGATGTAGATTTAAAATCCCCAATGGAATTTATTTCTCTTATTTTAAGCTTGATATACCTTATTTGTGGAAGTGTAATTCTGCATGGTTAGAAAATAAAATATAAATTATAGCAGACACCCTTTATCATCATATTGCCGACTTAATCATCATATCAGTCTTGACATTAAAAACAATGTCAGAGGTCAACCTATTATTATTGTCATTTGATAGATTTTAATATAAATTTAAATTAAAGTTGCATTTCGGCTGTTTTTTTATGTTCAATTGAGTTATATGTTCTTGCTTTTGTTATAATTGTCTAAATCAACCATCACCACTTTGTCCTTCTTCTTTGTCCAAACACCCAATAACCCCATTTTCTCTCCATCTCCCTCTTAACAGATAACAGTTCTGCAGCTGTCCACTCTCCTGAAACAGGCTGACTCGAGCAAGAGGAAGCTAACACTGACCCGACTGGCCTCTGCTCCAGTCCCTTTCACTGTCCTCAGTCTCACAGGCAACCCTTGTAATGAGGATTACCTGGCTGTGTGCGGCCTCAAGGTCAGAAAGCCATCTTCTAAATTTAAGATTGGTCTGTTTTTGGTGTGTTTTCTAATCCGATGTGTGCAAATAAACCTATTAAAATGAAAATATTAGTGACAACAATGTACCTATTTTGCTTGTGAGAAAAAAACACTACCAAGTTACCCTAGAGCACAATCATGGTAGATTTCTGAGTAGCTCTTGATGCTAATAGCATGCCAAGTAGCTTTAGAAGCACTTTTTATGTTAATTGCTGCTATATGCTGTATTGATTTGGTATTTGACTGTTCTGTCTTTTTTGTTCTTGCATTTTTCCAAGGATTGCCATGTACTAACTTTCAGCAGCACCGGCTCTGTGTCAGACCATTTGGTGTTGCACCCACAACTAGCAACTGGCAACTTCATCATCAAAGCTATTTGGTTACCAGGCTCACAGACTGAACTTGCTATCATCACTGCTGACTTTGTTAAGGTATGTGTACAAACAATATACATTTTGTATGCACCCTTTAATAAGAGTATTGAGATATTATTTGGGAGGTGATTTAAATTCTCCTTTGATTACACACTCACCGGTACTAAACATGCAACAATCATTATTCAGCTTTTTCCATGGTAAAAAATGCTTGATGATATTTGTTTTTTTCCATTTGTCCCCCTTGCCATACAGATTTATGACTTATCAGCAGATGCCCTGAGTCCTATGTACTACTTCCTGCTCCCAAGTTCCAAGATCCGCGATGCTACCTTCCTGTTCAATGAGGAGGGTAAAAACGTCATTGTCATCATGTCTTCAGCTGGTTACATGTACACCCAGCTCATGGATGAATCCAGCAGTGCCCAACATGGCCCTTTCTATGTCACAAATGTATTGGAGATAAACCACGAAGACTTAAAGGTAAGTGGGATGTATAGTTAGGCAATGAAAAAAAAAAAATTGCCACAGAATTGTGTGATGTTGTACAAAATGTTATCACATGAACAGTAAAATGTATAATTGTTTATTAAAAGAGTTTACACTATAGTGAGCCCTTCAGTGCAGTCCTGCTTTTATTTTTTGGAACATTTGATTGATTAAATGTTTGCACAACACCATAAATCAGTGTGAGGATTCTTGAAAATGCTGAATAGCAGAAAGCAATAATGAGGTAAATTCTTTCTGTGTGACTCTAGGATAGCAATGGGCAGGTAGCAGGCGGTGGTGTGTCTGTCTATTACTCCCATGTGCTTCAGATGCTTTTCTTCAGCTACAGCCAGGGAAAGTCTTTTGCTGCCACTGTGAGCCGCAGCACCACTGAAGTGCAAAGGCTCTTCCCCATTAACGTCAAAGGGTAACAATTCTGCCACAGTATATACAATCTTTTCACTTTCCTGCCACTGCACTGGGTCTGGGAAATGTAAAGGGTACCTGGACGAGCTAACTATGTCTCTATCTCTCTCTTGCTCTCCTGCCTTTGTTAGCTCTAATGGTGGCAGCAGTAAGATTTCGCCTGCTCTGTGCCAATGGTCTGAGGTCATGAACCACCCAGGCCTGGTGTGCTGCGTGCAGCAGACAACAGGCATACCGCTTGTCATCATGGTCAAACCAGACACCTTACTCATCCAAGAGATTAAAACTCTGCCAGCCAAAGCCAAGGTAAGGGTCACCTACTGTACTGATGTGGAACAGTTATTAACAGGTTAGGATGTAGTAAATAGAACTTCTGCAATCAGAAACACTTATGAATAAATTGGACAAAGGATCAGCAGTAAAAAGGGCATGTATGCAATACAAAGTTGTAATAAAGACTTTTTTGTTGTACATACTACATACTATATAATACCAATACATGTACTACAAGGAATACAGTGGGTACGGAAAGTATTCAGACCCCTTTAAATTTTTCACTCTTTGTTTCATTGCAGCCTTTTTCCAAA
>NC_048413.1:19085748-19198289 GCF_013103735.1 Etheostoma cragini
TTTGGAAAATGGCTGCAATGAAACAAAGAGTGAAAAATTTAAAGGGGTCTGAATACTTTCCGTACCCACTGTAAGTAACACTTACAAAACACGATAACTAAGACAGTAATTTCAGCAGTAATTGTGGAATCATGTATATGTCTCCCTATCAAAAGTGTTGCTCGTTAGTTTCAACTTTATGGCCATTTTTTTAAGGTTAACAATAATTATTTTTCTTTTCCCCCCAGATTCAAGATATGGTAGCTATCCGACATACGGCCAGTAATGAGCAACAGCGTACAACCATGATTCTTCTCTGTGAAGATGGAAGCCTGCGAATCTACATGGCCAATGTTGACAACACCTCTTACTGGCTCCAGCCATCGCTGCAACCCAGCTGTGGCATCAGTATCATGAAGCCGGTCCGCAAGCGCAAAGCTGCTACTACTAGTGAGTAGAATAAAGTGCAATTATTGTTTAATCACCAAATATTTAAGCAAATGGATCCCAACATACAGTAAATGATAAACACACACAACACTGAGCATACAAGTGTGATCATCATACCTAGACAATGGCTGGCTATTTGGCAAAATGCCTGGTTAAAGTAGCTATATGTGACTTTCAGTTTGCGTTGATTCTAGCAGCCGTTTTGGACTAAACCAGTAGTATTTTTAACACACCTGTTGTTGTAAAGGTCTTTTCTTTCCATGCTTAATTGTTAAATGTAGAATACTGAGTCACCAGGAGGTCATATAGTCGCGATGAATGTTTAGATCTGACAGAAAATCATTAATTAACAAAATATAAAATATTATTATAAAATATTTTAGACATAAAACATACCCTTTGCTGATAATATTGAATAATTTACTATCCCATAATCGTCTTCATCTGTTGAAAGTCCAACGAGATTGACTCAGTTTTGCCCGTGGTCTTTCACTTTTCCTTTTAGCTTTTAGTAGTTCATTTAATTTCCATCTTTTCTATGATGGCCCCGCTCCAGTGTCAGCCATAACTACAGCAGATCACTTCTAAAATAAATTAAAATACAGTTAAGCCTATATAAAGAAATCTCCTGCTACCTTTTACCTGTCTGGATAAAATAACACCGTAGGCCAGTAGACTCAAGCATTCACTCAAAAACAGAAAAGTGAGGGGTTCTGTTTCTCAGGAAGTTGTTACTTACAAAGCATATGCCGTGTGTGTGATAACATGTTAGAATTATAATGCAAGGATTTTACTTTCAGCCACCCGGACCTCCAGTCAGGTGACATTTCCAGTGGATTTCTTTGAACACAACCAGCAGCTGACAGAGGTGGAGTTTGGTGGCAATGACCTGCTGCAGGTCTACAATGGCCAGCAGATTAAACACAGGCTTAACTCCACTGGGATGTATGTGGCCAACACAAAGGTAGGGACATTTTGATAAAATGATTTTGTGGTAGAAAAAGTGTGTTTTTTTATTGTTTGTTTTTTTGTATTACCTTTTTACAAATTTACAAACTGTGCTGGCGTAACAACTTTTTTTATGCACTGCTCTAAATAGTTTCACTGATATGAATATTCCACTATAGGTTCAAAAGTGCTTAAACACTCTATTGTACTGTATATGTGTATACATACTGTGTGTTATCTACACGTCCTCTGCCAGCTCTAATTGTGCGATTTAACATACACTGGCTACGCTGACTAATAAAAGCACTAGCATGCATCTAAACTAAAAAGATACTGGGACACATCCCACAATGGAGCTTTTTTGCTTAAACATCCTGAGGCCATATATACCAAACATGTTTACACTGTAGTTGTACTGTTTAACTATCAGACAAATTATCGTAAACCATAACAAATGTTGTTGAGATTCTACTTGTTTCATTCTAGCCTGGGGGATTCACTGTGGAAGCAACCAACAACAACAGTTCAATGGTGATGACGGGCATGCGGGTGCAGGTGGGCACTCAAGCCATTGAGAGGGCTCCTTCCTATGTGGAGGTCTTTGGACGCACCATGCAGATAAACCTGACGAGAGCCCGCTGGTTTGACTTTCCCTTCACCAGAGAGGAGGCCCTGCAGGCGGACAAGAAGCTGTCTATCTTTAGTAAGAGCAAGATTATGCGGTGATGTCTATTGGCGCTTACCCACTAGGGATGGGCGATATGGCCTAAAATCCATATTGCGATGTACATTGCAGCCTCTTGCAATAATGATATATATCATAATATATAAATTATAATAGAACCATTTCAGGTTACATAGGACCCGAGAAAAGACAAACCGCTAAGTGAAAAAAGAAAGTGCTTAAAGTATTGGCTTTCTTTCCTTTAGTGTAAACCATTCTAAAAGGCACTACACTTTCAAAGATGCACGGATACTTCAAATAAAAACACATTTTATATATATATATGTTTATGTCGTCCATTACTACTGCCCACTTGTTGTACCAACTTGGCTCAACTCGGCCGCGGTGTCCTGTCCTCCTTTTTACATTGACCATCATGACTGGTCAATATAGTGCTGCTGCAGGAAACTGTCGTGTCCTAACGCAACACACACACACAACACCAAAGGTGTGTTGTTTTTGGTTCTCGGCATGTGGCTGTTGCCACAGCCAGAAGACACAATTTTGTTTCAAAAGAAGCTGGAGGTAGGCAAAAAACCACAGCTGGCTAAATTATTTAAATACAGCGGTTTTGTTCAAGACACCCCGTTCTGTCGCTAGCATTGATAATGCAGTGATTAGTGACGATTCTCTAAAATGTTAGCTTATTTGTTGGTCCAAAATGACCAATCTCTCTCTCAACTTGCAAAACAATTAAAGTGCTCATATTATGGCTTTTCCCCTTTCCTTTATAGTGTTCTATAACCTCTAAAAACTAATTTATGAACCTGAAAATGAGCATAATAGGAGTACTTTGAATAATGAAGGAGCTTAATGCGTTTAATGCAATAGCTAAACTGTCTAAGCAGCATGGTGAGTGTGAGTATAAACAAAGTTAAAAGGAACAATTTGCTGCAGACTGTTTAGAAACCATTTTCTGATGCATTTTCATCTTCTTGTTCTTTATTTATTTATTTATTTAATATGTTTGTCATTTTCTTAGTACAGCACACAGTAACAATAAAATTGACATACTCACACACACATACCCTCATCAACTTTTACCAATCTGAAGTAAAATATAAATAAAATGAATGTTTTCCATCATCTACAATTTGCTTTCAGGTAGAGCCCACCTTTTCATCTCTGATTATATTCATATATGGTTCCTAAAGTCTTTCCGTTTGCCCTTAGCAATTTAGATTAGTCTTTCCAGACCAATACATTGCGATAGTTTCTTTATCCACATTTGTAGTAATGGTGCTTCCATACTCGGTGCAATAGCCCTCTTGGCTTGAAGAAGTCCAAAGTCCAATAGTCTAGTCTGTTTTCTGTGTCCGTTTTTAAAGTTCTTTGGATATATTCCAAGCAAACAAAAGCCCAGCATTTAAAGGGACTTTCCTTTTCTTTTTAAAGTTGGAGCATCCGTTGACCCAGCTGGAGTCACCATGCTTGATTCAATCAAGATCTACGGTAAAACCAAGGAGCAGTTCGGCTGGCCTGAGGATCCACCAGAGGACTTCTCCTCTGCATCAGTTAACAATGTCTGCAGTCCCAACCTCAACCAAGGCAATGGCACCTCTGATGGAGACATAGCCACTCCAACCACCACCAGCGGCACTGTGCTAGAAAGGTATGAGCTTTCCTCTTCAGGGTTCATAGTTACAGCAAGTTGGCATTTACCCTTCTTAACCCCCCAACTAATAATCTGAGGAGATAGTGTGACCATTTCTTTGACTTTCGAATGCTCTAGTATGTGTCATTTTTATGTTAAACAATCTTTTATCTACACCGGCAGATTTTGCCGTACTGTAATTATATCTATCCTTTTTATTTCTGTGGTTATGGTTTAATGATTGGAGTTTCCTTAATGATAAAATACATGGATTTGAAAGGTATTTATTTTTTGTTGGATCAGCCTAAACATTCCTGTGGTTATTTTAAGTTTTGCACAAAAAACTGTTATATTAAAAACAGTTGATTTAAAAAAAAATGACTACTGTGACATACTGTATGTAATAGATTTTACCAATATTGCCCATTCCTCCTAGCATATCTTTACGCTTCATGAGTTCAACTATGTAGTCTTAACAATGGGGGTTTGTTCTTTTAAGAGTATTTAGTGCATGGCTTTCATGATGTCATCTTTTCTTGCATGCTTCTCTTTTGTTCAATGAATCATTTAATTTCACTTGTTTCTTTCTGTGATCCTCACACTTTATTTTTTGTTCTTTTTCTTTTGCTCCCAAAAATACAATAAAAAGTTGTGAAACTGAGTCCTTATCAACCTTGGACCGGTTAGTAACTGCCCTTTCTCTGCTTGTTTGTATGGTTTTGTGCATGTGTGCCAATTTGTGTCCATGCCTGAGACTGTGAACATGCCATGCACCATTTCCACACTTGTACAAAAACAATTTTTTTTTCTTTTCCTGAAAACATTAATTCTTGCATTCAGTGTTGTTTTAGCATTTAGATCAGCACAGATTGCAATAGGCTGTGGATTGCTTTTTTTTGGATTTTGATCAGTTGATTTAAAGCAATATGTGCAGTAGGAGCAGGGTTGATCTTCTTTCTTAATTTCAGGTTGGTAGTCAGCTCCCTTGAGGCTTTGGAGAGCTGCTTTGCAGTAGGTTCCTCCAGTGAAAAGGTAAACTAGTTTAACATATTTTTCTTTGTTGCCTTTAAAAGTAAAACCACACATGAATGAACAAAAATTGTTAAACTTGCAGTTGCTTGTCTTTAGGGAGCATTGTTGACTGCATGTTTTAACTCTGCATAGGAGAAGAATAAGGCTGCAGCACTGGAGTTGGCCACTTTACTCCTGTCCATGCCGACCCCGGCAGGTGTGCAGCAGCAGACCAAGGGACTTCTTGCCAGCCTGCACACCAGTCGAACTTCCTACCACAACCACAAGGTAGAAACAATCCCACGTGGTAGACTAAAAGATAGCTTTTTTCCAAAATCATTTACATACTGTATAAATAACACTGATTATCAATATAATGTTGTAAAAAATAGCCAAATCATTTTATTAGTTCAAATTACTGTGAGTCAAAGATTAAATGTGTTCCTTCCACACTTAAAATGACAATCAGTCAATCAGTGAGCCAGGCAAAATGGGGAACCACTTCACAAATTTTAATAGGTGAGAATGATAAACCTTGAATTCATTTTTGATTTTTTTTTTTTTTTAACAACAAGGAACCACAGTGGACATAAGTATTGAACATTTGACCCTGTTTGAAGGAAATAAGCCAACGTGGTTACCTAAATAGTGTGCTATAAAGCAATGTAAAATAATTGATTAATAAGGAACAATCACTGACTGACTGTTATTTTTTAAATGTATAACTTACAAAGCAGTTTGTTCCGAAAACGCACCCTCACACGCACCCTGATAAGCAATCAGTACATTTCCTAAATGAAATTTATGAATAACTAATTCAACACTTATCCCTCCCTCTTACCAGGACCAGTCCTTGCTGAGTAACGCAGTGCAGTGTCTAAATAGTTGCAGCCGTGAGGGGAGGGAGCTCGACCCTGATGTTTTCCAGAGGCTTGTGATCACTGCCCGTTCCATTGCAATCATGAGACCCAACAACTTGGTGCATTTTACAGAAACAAAGTCATTACACCTTGACTCTGGTAAGAGGCTATTCTGCTGATGACGATTGTTGCTCAAGGCTAGGGAATAGCAATGTATGTGTAAATGATTTATATGGTTACGTGATTACACTTTGTGTAACATGATTTCATGATTAACCAATAATGTCAAAAGAAGTTATCTTAAACAACAGCTGGTTAGGATCACATTCTAAGTGGCTTGGAGCTAAATGTCCTAAATAACAGTTTGAGATTAAATGTATTCATGTTCTTATCTTCTTAACCTAGAAATGACAGAGGATGGGCAAAAACATGTGGATGGTGAAAGTTCTAATTTCATCACGCAGCTGATAAATAATTTCTGGAAGCTCCATGCCCTAAAACCAAAGAACGCCTTTCTTGCTCCTGCTTGCCTGCCTGGTAAGTTCAAACTTTGGGACCTCAAAAGGACAGTGACATAGTGTGAAATATATGTAGATAAACTTAATAAATTATGTGATCGTGGACTTGTGCTTCACTCACATTTCAATGTTTTGTAGAACATTCACACATAATGGTTACTGTCTAGGAGTATGTATTTGATACATGTACATTTGATATACACCTAATTGAATAACTCCCAGTATGTAAATGTTTTTCTTATCCTCTATCTAGGCCTTACTCATGTGGAAGCAACAGTAAATGCCTTGGTGGACATCATCCATGCATACTGCACATGTGAACTGGATTACATCAATGTTGCCTCCAAAATCTACATGCAAATGTTACTGTGTCCAGTAAGTATAGTACTTCTATTGATCAATAAAAACAAATTTGAATTGGCATTCAAGAGACCATAAGAAATGATCATGATATAAAATCGCTATGACAAACAAACAATCATGGGATTTGACAAACTCAAGAAAGAAAACTTAATACCATATCTGTTTCCATTTTTACATTCTAACTCGAAATGTGTTTATTTATGGCTATTCATAATCAGGAATCAGAAAATTACTTGACAAAGTTACAATCTCAGTTAGATTGGAACTGTTACAGGAACTATTGTAGTTATAGGCTGGATAGACAGACTGTCATTAGGTAACCGTTCTGGATTCTATCTCATTTCAGGACACATCTGTGAGCTTTGCTTGTAAGCAGGCTCTGATCCGAGTGCTTAGACCAAGAAACAAACGGCGACATGTGACCCTTCCATCTCCCCCACGCTCCAACACACCTATGGGTACGTTTTTTTTTTTTTTTTTAATACAAAGCTGCTTTGTATATATAATATGTTACTTGCAATTTTGTAGAGTTTGGGCATTGAAGGTTATGACTTAGTTAGGAATTGCTTTTACAACGCATTAGGACAATTATATTTAAACAGCTTTTGAGCATAGACTTTCGATGCTTGCTTCATTAAATAATGTCTAAACAAATAATTTAAACTACCATTGAGGCTCCATTGGCCACAAGTTGATTCAGTTCTGTAAAGCTTGTCAATTTCTTTCATTAGGAGACAAGGATGATGATGACGACGACGATGCAGATGACAAAATGCAGTCTTCAGTGCTGACTGGAGGAGAAGAGGGTAGACAGGAGAGTCAGGAGCAGAGTGAAGTGGACCATGGCGACTTTGAGATGGTGGTGAGAGAAGCCAATTAAGTCTGTGGGTTATATTTGACATCATGCCTTTATTGTTAACATTGTGGGAGGGAACTGGCACATGTTGAGCAAGTAATCACAGTTGTTTTCAGCTGTCAAAGACATCTAATATAATTGAGTTGTTTCCCTTTTCCCAAGTACAGCATTGTTTACACATGGTCCACTCTATAAATAAACTTTTTCTGTCTCTTCAGTCAGAGTCCATGGTCCTGGAGACATCAGACAATGTCAACAATGGAAATCCATCTCCTCTGGAGGCTCTTCTGGCTGGAGCGGAGGGTTTCCCCCCCATGTTGGACATCCCTCCTGATGCAGATGATGAAACTATGGTAGAGCTGGCCATCGCTCTTAGCCTTCAGCAGGATCAACAAGGTAATTGGCCAGAAAATACAAAATAAAGCAATACTTTTGTGACTACACCAGCCTGGAGACACAGACTACCTGGGAGGCACTGAGCAGTTGATAGCAATTAGCCAGCTATGATACCACCAACATAATTAACGGCCCTGAACATCCACATTACAGTTTATGGTTAATGTGGCTGATTGCCCGTTTTCCAGGACTGTGTGGGTGTGGTTAGACTGAGTGATTGACATCTTTCTGAGTCCACTGTTAATGTTGTTGCACGTGTTAGCGTTGGACAAATGACACCTTTATCATCCTTACTGCTACAAAGAATTTGTGACCTAATAAATACCCATCAAAGCTCCGGCCCACCTTCAACCTGAACAGACTCTAATCAGCCAGAATAACTGAAAATACCTGTGTGGGTCTTTAGAGCTTTTAATACATAATTTTGAGTTTCCTATAGCTGTAAAACTGTCACATGCACTGTATCTTGCAGGTATTGAAATGCTCTTGCTATAAAATCACAGTTTTTGACATTAGTTAACCTGAATTGTCATAAACGTAAATTACCAGATTTTTCTAAAGATCAATATTTTAGGTGAGTTAAATATTTGTAACATTTTCAGGCAGTAGCAGCAGTGCCCTTGGCCTTCAGAGCCTTGGCCTGTCTGGCCAGGCCCCAAGCTCCTCTTCACTGGATGCTGGCACCCTTTCAGACACTACCGCATCAGGTAACAAAACCACATACATACATACATACATACATGCACGCACGCACGCACGCACGCACGCACGCACGCACGCACGCACATACATACACACACACATACATACATACATACAGTACAGGCCAAAAGTCCTCTCTTTAGCAGTGGTTTCTTAGCTGATTTGCGCAGTCTCCTCTTAACACTTCTGCTAGAAGTCTGTGTGGTAATTATCTGGTTATGTTAATTTGCGATTTATGAGGCTGGAGACTTGGATGAACTTATCCTCAGCAGCAGAGGATACTGTTGGTCTTCCTTTCCTGGGACAGTCCTCATGGAGCCAGTTTTGTTGAAGCGCTTGATGGTTTTTGCGACTGCACTTGGGGACACATTTAAAGTTTTTGCAATTTTCCGGACCGACTGACCATAATTTCTTAAAGTAATGATGGCCACTCGTTTCTCTTTAATTAGCTCATTGGTTCTTGCCATAATATGAATTGTAACAGTTGTTCAATAGGGCTGTTGGTTGTGTATCAGCCTGACTTCTGCACAACACAACTGACGGTCCCTACTCAATTAAAAAGCCAAGAAATTCCACAAATTAACCTTGACAAGGCACACTTTTGAAGTGAAAACCATTACAGATGACTACCTCATGAAGCTCATTGAATGAACACCAAGGGTTTGCAGCACTATCAAAAAAGCAAAGGGTGGCTACATTAAAGAAACTAGAATATAAGACATGTTTTCATTTATTTCACACTTTTTTGTTAAGTACATAATGCCACATGTGTTCATTCATAGTTTTGATTCTACCATTTTGAATTAAAGTTGCCAAAATCTTAATGTATGTGCTTTATGACCACTGATAATGATCCAACTTGAAGCTCATAACCTAATCTGTGGCACATCTTGTGGTCTTAGTTCAGTATTTTAAAATTCAACCAGTTATTCCTCCTTGTTAACTTTGGTTGTAGGTAGTAATTATAAATAATAATGCCCATAATAGGTTCAACAGAAAGGAAAAAAATAGTGACAGTTTGTGAGTAAGTGTTTTGTATGTACTGCATTCTTTGTTACACTGTCGTAGGTGTCAAAAATAAACTAAAATCATGTGTCCTGGCCCGATGACCGCCCTGTACTTACTGTTACAGCTATTGCTTTGATTTCAGCACCGGCATCAGATGATGAGGGCAGCACAGCTGCCACTGATGGCTCCACGCTGCGGACCTCCCCAGCCGAGCATGGCGGCAGTGTTGGCTCAGAGAGTGGAGGCTCTGCAATTGACTCTGTAGCAGGGGAGCACAGCGGTGAGCAATTTCAGAAAATGCAAGACACTTTATGCCAGCCTGATATTCAAAATAATATATATGTATGTCTCAAAATAAATCTTATAGTCTCAAAAACCAGTCTTTTACAAACTTTTCAGACAGGTGTGTAGAGTACCAAACCTTACTCTGTTTTTTTTTGTTTGTTTTTTTAACTGTAAATTAATTATGTTAAATTACTTGTTTATTTAAAAAATGAAACATTAATACTTTTGTATTTTATATTGGCATGTTTCCAATTCGCTTGGTTGCATTTTTTTCATCCATGTGTGTGTACAGTGTCAGGACGCAGTAGTGCATATGGGGACACAACAGTGGAAGGCCACCCTGCGGGTCCAGGCAGCGTGAGCTCCAGCACTGGGGCTATCAGTACCACTACAGCCCAGCAGGAAGGCGAAGGCTCAGAGGGAGAAGGAGAGACCGAGGGAGACATCCACACAAGCAACAGGTCTGACATCTTATTTGGTTCTTATCTCTAAAAAAACTAAAGTCATGACTTTCACTCTGGGAAAATCGACTAAAAACAATGTCCCAACCATTTGTAAGCTTTCTGGTACAGAAATTGAAGAAGTGTCACATTACGAATACTGGGCATTACCATTGACCAATCACTGTCTTTTACATTGCATTTCCAAGATTTGGTAAAAAACTGAAATTGAAGTTAGTTTTTTTTTACCTTTTAGAATCAAGTCCTGTTTATCTTTTGAAGCAAAATAACAACTTATAAATGAAACATTGTCTTTCTTGGACTATGGTAATATTTCATACATGCATTCAACCTCCCAGTGTATTAATCCTTTGGACACTGTGTTTCATGGAGCCTTGAGATTCATCACAATCCTAAGATCTCTCACTCATCACTGTTAGCTGTATTCCCGGGTCGGTTGGTTTTCCCTCTCCATTTGGTGTTGGATGCACTGGTATCTTTTTATTTATAAGGCAGTATTAGGACTTCTTCCTCCTAATCTGAACACTTAAATCCTCCTGAGGTCTGCAGGGACATATCACCTGCTCTCACAGGTTCTGTTTTTCTTGACCGTCTCTAAAGCCCGCACTGACTTTGACAAAAAAGCTCTTAATGTTGCTGCACCATCTGCATGGAATCAGCTTCAGAATGAACTACAGTTGGAGTTGGTCTCATTTTATTCTTTTAAAGAATTTTTAAAGGACCTTACAGAAAGGCAGTCTGAATGTCACTGTTGATTGATTGATTGATTGATTGATTGAGTGATTTAGAAACCAGGTTCTTTATGATGAAATTGTTGTTTGAATATGATGAGTGAAAGTGTGTTTATGTGTTTACCTGTAAGTGTCTCTGTGTCTATTTGAAACCGTGCTGTTGCCACCAGGACACTCTTGTAAAAGAGATTTTTAATCTCAAGGAGTTTTTTATCCTGGTTAAGTAAAGGTTTGAATGAATGAATGAAAACATCCTAAATGCGAGAATAAGTTGATATTAAGTGAGAAGGCTCAAGTTTAAGCTCTGTTAAGACCCTACCTCTCTACCCTCCACGGCCACCGTCATGACCATGGGGAGGAAAGAGGTGTGGGATACTTTTGCGAGCAGTAGATTGTCATCATTGAAAAAATTCCACAATATGCTCCACATGATCTTTGCAATTGTAGAAGTAAAAATGTATTTACTTTTTCATTGTGTTTCTTGTCAGGCTACACATGGTTCGTCTTATGCTATTGGAGCGCTTGCTTCAGCATCTTTCTCAGCTCCACAACGTAGGTGGAGTCCAAGCCATCCCTTACATGCAGGTTATCCTCATGTTGACCTCTGATCTGGATGGTGAGGATGAAAAGGATAAGGGTGCCTTGGATGACCTACTAGCACAGCTTATTGCTGAGCTTTGCATGCACAAGAAGGTAACCACAGATTTCTTGTGATGAATCAGGCTTAATGTGTCATTGTTTTACTTAATTTGTGTAATTCCTCTGTAGGACGTTTCCAAGAAGAATGAGCGTAGCTCCATCAATGAAGTTCACCTAGTCATCATGAGACTACTCAGCGTCTTCATGTCTCGAACCAAGTCTGGCTCCAAATCCTCTTCTGAGGTACATCCTCTTCTTTTCTTAAGGAAGTTCTCAATCATTTCACTTAAATGTCTTATACAGTAATAGCAGTGTCTGTCAGCAGCTAATCTCACGTACTACTGGACCCATCAGCCTAATATATTTTGTGCACATTGACCTCACGTGTTTGCAGTTATTCATAATTTTTTAAAACCTCATTTTTGACTGCTTTGCTTTATACCATCATTGACTGCTGACTCCTCACTCCAGCTTGTAGGGGCTGCAAGTGAGCAACAGCTGTTTCAGTTACATAGAAAAGGGCATTTCCGAAAATGGGCTGATCTAAAAGCACACCGTACCTAGTCTATTGCAGGCAACAGTTTGATATTTTTTGGGGGTGTAGGTTAAGAGGGAGTCACACCTGATGGGATCTGCACTTTACTGCGTTAACGTTTCTAGTTTTTTTCAGAATTTATTCACGCACAGCTTTTACTTCTTTTTACTGAACACTCAAAACTAAGTTTCTAGTACATTGTACTACATGGCAGGTGCACCCTCTTTCTCTCTTCCAGTCATCATCACTTATTTCGAATGCCACGGCAACTGCTTTGCTTAGTCTGGGTGCTATTGATTACTGTCTCCACGTGCTCAAATCGCTCTTGGAGTTCTGGAAGAGCCAACAAGGTGAAGAAGAACCTGCGACCACTAGCCAGCTCCTCCGCCCACACACAGCCTCCTCTCCCCCAGACATGAGCCCTTTCTTCTTGCGCCAATATGTCAAGGTATTGGATCTTTATATTTTTAAAACTTAAACAAGTGATTTTTGTACAAGTATAATGTAAATTTACTGAGTTGCTCCTCTCAATAGGGACATGCTGCTGATGTGTTTGAAGCCTATTCCCAGCTATTGACTGAAATGGTGCTTCGGCTGCCATATCAGATCAAGAAGATTGCTGACACCAACCCACGTATCCCACCTCCTGTCTTTGACCATTCCTGGTTCTACTATCTTTCTGAAGTAAGCAATTGAGTGCATTATTCATGAGATTTTCCTTTTCAACATCTATTCACACTAGTGCTGGGACGGTGTGGATTTTTTTAATACCGCGATTAAAAAGCAAGAAATTCCAGCAGTAGTGAGGTATACCGCAACCCCCTTACGAGAGTAGCGTACGTTAGAGTGAGAATGGCAGGGTGCCATAATTGAATTACGTCAGTGCCTGTGCGGTCACGCAAGGAGAGCAAGCAGTAACGGAGAGTAGTGAATGAGTGCCGCTGTGAGGAAAAGAGAAACAACAAAACAACATGCTAGAGCTTCTCAAGACAGGGGGACTTTATCTGTTGTCAATACTGCCAGTAAAGTGAATAGCGTTCCCAAAAAAAAAAAATCCCCCCAAAAAATTGGCTTAAACCTTAGCCTACAGCATATGTTGCAGCATGAGTACAGCCTGGCTAGCAACTGTGCAGGCAGAGAACAGAGAGAGAAACTCTGAAGTTCTCTAACTTGACGCCCTTTCTACTAATATAAGCCGCTCAGTTTTAGACTACAAAATGTGCATGCTGCCAGGCTAATGTGCAATGGTAAACACTGCAGCTGTAATGTTATTGTGTCTACCTCAGCTGAGAACGGAGAAATCTCTTTGCCTTCCCTACAGTGTATCTTTGGGTGTCATGGAACATTGTCAGATTTTCTCCATCTTTGGATACGTTTTGTTTGAAAAACCTTGAATCCATGTTAGTCACAATGTCATCAGACACAATCCATGTCATTTGAATCAATGAATCCATGTCATTAAACACAACGTGGGCATGCTGGCCAATGTTGTTTTTTTTGCGGTGATGACCGTGACGAGAGTGACAAGCTAAGACCCACCATAGGTGTCACGTGACCGCGGTAATCGTCCCAGCCCTATTCCACACAAAAGGCATAAATACATCTCCTAATTCTGTCTCAAATTTCTCTTCAGTATCTGATGATTCAACAGACACCATTTGTCAGGAGGCAAGTCAGAAAGCTGTTGCTGTTTATCTGCGGCTCAAAGGAAAAATATCGTCAGCTGCGGGATTTGCACACTCTTGACTCCCATGTTCGCAGCATCAAGAAGCTCCTGGAGGAGCAGGGCATCTTCCTCCGGGCTGGTGTGGTCACAGCCACGTCTGGGTCAGCTCTACAGTATGACACACTCATCAATCTAGTGAGTGTTCTCTGAATGGCCATTAAAATTACTTATACAGAGCTTCTTTTGGATGCTTTTAGTGGCTATTAATAGTTTTTTTCCATACTTTGTTGTTTTTGTCTTTAGTTAACAGTCTATGAATATTTTCCATAGCCTCCAATTACTTACATTTTGTTAATATATATTATAATTTTTTGTGGTCTGAAGCTACTGCCAGTTGATGTAAGGATTGAACTTTCTGTGCTTAAGTGTAACTTGCTTCTTTTGGTGCAGATGGAACATCTAAAAGCTTGTGCCGAAATTGCCACTCAGAGGACGATTAACTGGCAGAAGTTCTGCATGAAGGACGACTGTAAGTTGTTTGAGATCAGCTTTTGTAACTTGAAACAAACATCTAAGGCCTGGTTTAACATAATTTGTGTCTCTTTTCCCTCCTTTTTATCTGTTTCTCTTCTCTATCCAGCTGTGTTGTACTTCGTGCTCCAGGTCAGCTTCCTAGTGGATGAGGGTGTTTCCCCAGTACTTCTGCAACTGCTCTCCTGTGCCCTTTGTGGCAGTAAGGTGCTGGCCAGCTCCTCTTCTTCATCATTCTCAGGAGGAGGATCGAGTAGTGCTGGACAGGCAGGAGCTTCTCAGTCCTCTCAGAGCAAGTCCTCCAGTAAAAAGAGTAAAAAGGAGGACAGGGAAAAAGACAAAGAGGGTAAGACAAGACACAGACTTTCTCATATTTTATTTGAGTTCTTCTTGTTTAAGTGAAACACATTGAATGCTTAACAGTGAACCTGAAAAGGATATATGGTTATCAAAAATGGATAGTAGGTGTTATCGTCTTGACTTTGATGTGTCTTTGCGGACTGATCACAGGTGATGGAGTTGGCAGCCAGGAGGATCAGTTGTGTATGGCTCTGGTCAGTCAGCTTAACAAGTTTGCAGACAAGGAGACACTGATCCAGTTCTTGCGTTGCTTCCTACTGGAGTCAAACTCATCTGCTGTGCGCTGGCAAGCCCACTGCTTAGCACTTCATATCTACAGGTACTGTAGATATCTAACACAATGGGACATAGATAGGCTAGTTAAGTCCAAAACGCAAACCCAAAGAATATCTAGTTTACAAAAGACAGCCTCTTTAAAGGTATATTATGAGTGCTTCCCTCAAAAATACAATGTATAGACTAAAACAAGAAATGGTAATAAGTAATCACTACCAATCATCACTTATGACCCAGTAAAAGTGTGTAGTTCCTTTGCCCCTCCGGTCTCATATCGACCCTCATATCGAAGTGACTACTAACTACTACTAACTGACACACACGAACACACAAAAACAGACAGGAAAAAAACTGCGTTAGCTCATAATCTGAGAATGTGACATCTTCCTGCAGAGGTGTGGGTTTATTTGTGCTTTAGAACATAACCCCCATGCAACAAGTTTTATTCCTGCTTTGCACAGCGCTACCTCTCTTCATTCTGTCTACCTCGCTCCACCACCCCCACATTCTTTCTCTGGCTGTTAAGTCGAGGAGGAGGGGCTATACTCACTACATGTTTTACCTTTTAATGCTTCATTTTAAATTTAGACTGCCTCAACCCCTTTTTAAACTAATGTAATTGAACATAATCTTGCAGCACCCATAAACAAACAATGGAAAGAATGTGGAAATGAAAGCATTAAGACATTATTAAATGGTGAAATGACATCTTAGACATATATGTCTCTCTCTAGAAACTCCAGTAAATCTCAGCAGGAGCTGCTGCTGGAACTGACTTGGGCAATCTGGCCTGAGCTGCCTGCTTATGGCCGCAAAGCTGCCCAGTTTGTAGACCTACTTGGATACTTCTCACTTAAAACCCCCCAGACAGAAAAAAAGGTTTGTTTGAAGGCCTCGCAGACTATGGTTGTACTGATTTTAGTATAGTAATTGTCATAAAATCTGACTTTGGAACTATGTTGTATTAGTGTTTGTACTTTGACCGGCAATGTAATTTGTGAGCCATATGTGGGATTTAACTCCTTCCATGGATGTATATTCCCCTCCTATTTGTTTTATAGATCATTTGGCCATCTCGCTTAACTTACAAGGATAATTTGAACACAGGAATACCCAGACCTTTTAAATAATAAATGAGGTCCAAAATCTATCACTGAGCTCTTATACTGGATGCTTAAGCCTTTTTATCATTCAGCACAACATAGTTACAGCAATGATACTGCTGCAATGTCTCTATAAAATAATGTTCATGGTTTCTTTTTTCTGTTACAGCTAAAGGAGTATTCCCAGAAAGCTGTGGAAATCCTGAGGGCACAGAACCATATCCTGACAAATCACCCAAACTCCAACATCTACACGTATGTCTACACAAACATGCTATATAGTCACAAGGATAATGCAATTTCAGTTAATGGCATAATATCAACAACATGATTGATATTTTCCTCCTGCAGGACTCTGTCTGGATTGGTGGAGTTTGATGGATTTTTTCTGGAGAGTGACCCCTGCTTGGTGTGCAACAATCCAGAAGTACCCTTTTCGGTATGTGCAACGCAACTTCACTAAATGGAAACAATCTCTAGCCATTAAGTAGACAAGACATTTAGCTAATAGATTTCCAGAGCAAGTTTTTACACACTTGTAAGTTTGTATTGCTTTTGCATTGGTTAAGGTTAATTAAACTATGGTGTAACACACAACTGTAGCTAATACAAGCTGTGACTGGCTTAAGATGCTCACCTGTATATACTACTGTTATTTATAAACAAACCACAGCAAAACTATGAATATGCAGACAGAAAAAGGACAAGTTACGAGTACACTTGCCATAGTGTCTTTGTAAGACCCTACTTGCATAAACACAGTTTATTGTTTTAAACATCTTCTTGTGTGTCCTCTGTTTGTCCCCCAGAATATAAAACTGTCATCTATCAAAGTTGACACTCGCTACACCACCACACAGCAAGTTGTCAAGCTTATTGGCAGCCACACAATCAGCAAAGTCACAGTTAAGATTGGTGACCTCAAACGCACCAAAATGGTCCGCACCATTAACCTTTACTACAACAACAGGACTGTGCAGGCTATCGTTGAGCTGAAGAACAAGTATGTTTTCATGAGTTATTTATTAACAAACTTTTAAGATAGAAAGACTGCATAGTGGCCACTTGCCACAAGTTCACTCTCATTCACTTGATCATAAACATAGAAGTTCTGTCTTTCTGTCTGTTTTAAGGCCTGCTCGTTGGCACAAAGCCAAGAAAGTTCAACTGACCCCAGGACAAACAGAGGTGAAGATTGACCTTCCTCTACCCATTGTCGCATCCAACCTGATGATCGAGTTCTCCGATTTTTATGAGAATTACCAGGCCTCCACCGAAACCCTCCAGTGTCCACGCTGCAGTGCCTCTGTGCCGGCCAACCCTGGAGTGTGTGGGAACTGCGGGGAGAATGTGTATCAGTGCCACAAGTGCAGGTGAGCATCAGGGTTCTTCCGCAGGTCTGATAAGATTGGGGAATGTGTGGAAATGTTTGTAGACATTGAAGGTACGTGTATTTTAAACTTGTGGTTGTTGTCTATTAGGTCTATCAACTATGATGAAAAAGACCCCTTCCTGTGCAATGCCTGTGGTTTCTGCAAATATGCCAGATTTGACTTCATGCTATACGCCAAACCTTGCTGTGCTGTGGATCCCATTGAGAATGAGGAAGACAGGAAAAAGGTACGCAGGCACTCGTGTGAAAAGGAAAGGAGACAAAAGGGAACTTGCCGTTTCAAATAACCATTTAGCATGGCAAATCATAAGTTTTGGCCACATGTTTTGCAGAGTTTGGAAAATCTGCTTCACTTCTTCACTCAGCGTGAATTTATTATTCCTGCAGGCTGTGACCAACATCAACACCCTGCTGGACAAAGCTGACCGGGTTTACCATCAGCTGATGGGCCACCGGCCCCAGTTGGAGAGCCTCCTGTCTAAAGTCAATGAGGCAGCACCAGAAAAACCACAGGTCAGTCACAAATGGGGCCTGAACAGTAATTAGTTTTTCCATTAATGGTACCTGCTCAGCTCGCCTCGACTTGCTAAACTAGACTGCCATGCCCGGTCCTCCTTTTTCCATTGCATATTAGTACCACCTCATGTGTCAGGTGAGCGTGGCTGAGCAGGAAACTGCTGTGACCTAACGCAACACACACAGAACGTCGAAAGTGTGTTGTTTTTGATTCTCGGCATGTGCCAGCCAGAAGACAATCTTTTTCCTAAAGAAGCTGGAAGCAACAAAAAAATGCCCTGTCTGTTGCAATGATGACGCAGTGATTAGTGACGATTCTCTCTGACCAATCAGGATTCTTCAGGTTTTCCTGTCACCTTTTGGTATCACATCAGCTCGCTCCAAAAAAGGCGAGTAGAGTCGAGGTGCGTCAAGTAGGTACCATGCAGTGTAAAACGCCAGACTAGATGTTGGATAAGAAATTAAGCCATGATTAATGTGAAGGAGGCCACTTTGAACACATTTGCTATTAACTGAAATTTATGCAAAGCACAGTTTCTCCTGATACATAATACACATACCCCGGGTATTATTTGGATTTGTCTTCCCAAATCTATTTTTTGCATATGTGAATTTCTGAAATACTTTGATTGCAGTTAACTAACAGTATTAGCATGGCAGTAATACATCATATCCTTTTCATAAATCCCTCTCTAGCATAACTGACAACATTTTAGTTATAGGTGTTATTTCTACAGTTTCATCTCATGATATTTTTTCTTTTCCTCTGTTGAAATCAGGATGACACTGGAGCAGGTGCAGGACTTGGTACCTCCTCTGCTAATGTGAACAGATACATTCAGCAGCTGGCTCAAGAGTACAGCGGAGATTGCAAGACTTCATTTGATGAACTCTCCAAGATTATACAGGTTACAGAGGAAAAGAGTTAATTTACCTAGAAACTACATTTGTTTTTTTTCCTGCTCACATAACTCTGGCCTCTCTCTTTGTTTACAGAAAGTGCTTGCATCTCGTAAAGAGCTTCTGGAGTATGATCTACAGCAGAGAGAAGCTGCCACCAAATCATCCCGCAGCAGCAGTCACCAGCCCACCATCACCGCCAGTCAGTACCGTGCCCTCTCCGTGCTGGGCTGCGGCCACACCTCCTCAAACAAGTGCTATGGCTGTGCCTCAGCTGTCACGGGTCATTGTATTACACTGCTTCGCGCACTGGCCACAAACCCAGCCCTCCGGCAGATCCTGGTCCTCCAGGGTCTCATCCGTGAACTGTTTGAGTATAACTTGCGGCGAGGTACAGCAGCCATGAGGGAGGAGGTGCGGCAGTTGGTCTGTCTCCTCACCAGGTACGTCCCTCCTCAATCTTACTTTTTTTTTTTTTACCCTCATGTTGTCCTTGGGTCATACTGACCTGTTTTCCTATATCAATGTTCTTTTTAATTACCCTGAATAACATGATTGATTCCACACAATTCTCTTTGGCAAGTACAAATCTCTACTTATATTAATTTTAGGGTGTCTTATTCAATTTTAATAGCATTTGAAAAAAAAAATTGAAGTGGTTTTGAAGTATTATTGAGTAAAAGTTGAAATGTTCTAGTCTGGGTTTTTCCACCCAGATACTTTCCTTATAATTTTATTCTAAAAATCGCAGTTTAGATTGAGATAGAGAGGAAGACGGGGCTTCCTGTGCCGATGTTGTACCTCATTTTCCTTCCTCATGGAACATTGGTTATATGCATGACCTCCAGGCACTAATTCTTGATAAGGAGTTGGAATGACAGCATATATTGTACATCTAGATTCATCTTTTCATACATACACATGTAACTGTTAATGTACACAGTGTATTGCAGTAGTGATTAAATATCATTCTACAGTCTATTGTTTCCTTTTGTATTGTCCTGCGTTAGAGATCATCCAGAGGCCACCCAACAGATGAATGACCTCATTATTGCCAAGGTGTCTGCTGCCCTCAAAGGCCACTGGGCCAATCCTGACCTGGTATGTCCTATTACATGTCCTATTACATGCATTGAGATTCTGTTGTTGAAATGTCTGTTTTTTGTTGGAAAATTTCATTTTTGTTTTTTAACAACAAAGTTCTTGGATGTAGCAGATTTTAGTTTTTTACTGACTGTCTTTGTTGTTAATAGGTCAGTAATCTGCAGTATGAAATGCTGCTGCTGACAGACTCCATTTCAAAGGAGGGAGGATGTTGGGAGTTACGATTGCGTTGTGGTAAGCCTAATTTCCTTACCTGATCAATTCAAAGGTTGTTGGTGTATTTTTTTAAATCTGTGTCAGCATGTGGGGATTAGTTTAATGGGGAGTATTAGCTTAGCTTATCAGATTTACTTTTTCAGATTCCTGACTTTGGTCTTCAGTCCCTTTTTTTTCTTTGTGTATTGTTTCAATTCTGTATTTTTCTGTGAACGATATTCGTCCAGTTATTAAACAATATGATGCATCACAACAATGCATACTAGGGCTGTAAAACTTGGATCTACCTCTTCAGATATTAAAGTGTCATGTTTTCATTTAGCTCTCACAAAGACAATGTTATGACTGGTTGCATTGTAGGTCTTTGTCTGTTAGCATTGAATATTTTGTTCTTTTAGCCCTCAGTCTGTTCCTCATGTCGGTGAATATAAAGACGCCTGTAGTAGTGGAGAACATCACTCTCATGTGCCTGAGAATCCTGCAAAAGTTGATCAAGCCCCCTGCTCCCACAAGCAAAAAGAACAAGGTAAATTTGCCCTTTAGAGAGTCGTTAGTGGCACTGGTGCAAGCTGTAATTTGGACCAAGAACCACTGACTAATTATATATTCTATATTTAATTTTAAAAACACCAGCTTGGGAAATGTAAGAATTACATATGCAAGGTCTGCTATTTCTTGGTTTTATCGCGTTCCCTCATACAACAGTAAATGTTTGCTTCTGGTTATAGGATGCTGCTATTGAGTCCCTAACCACAGTCAGACCATACAGTAATGAAATCCATGCCCAGGCCCAACTCTGGCTCAAGAAGGATCCCAAAGCATCTTATGAGGCCTGGAAAAAGTGTCTCCCAGCAAGATGTAAGTACTGTGTCTGAACAAATGTGCATTATATCAGTGTAGCAAGATGGTTCTCATATTGATTTTAAGTGAAAAATTTAAAACCCACGATGATAAGCTTTTCACTGTTGAGTTTATTTTGATAAACACAGGCCAGGAAACTGTGTCAAAGCCTCAGGGGAAGACTGAGTTGCGAAGGCAGTACCTGTTGGAGAAGTATGTTTGGAAGTGGAAGCAGTTCATGAGGGCCAAAAAAGGTGAAGGCCTCTTCCCTCGTCTGCTCAAACTGAGTCACAACAACTGGCTGCGACAGGTACAGTGTTTTTTTCTTCTTCATCAATACGGTTTTGTTGTATTATAGGTTTTCTGTTTATTAGTGTCAGAAGTGCATATATTTTGTTAGAAATTTATATTGTAATAATTTTGAAATTGAGAAATGATAATACTGTTGTATAGCTTGTTATTTAACAAACTTGTTAAAGTAACTTGTTCAAATAAAATTGTTGACTAAAGTTATTTTTGATGCAGGTCCTTTTCACACCTGCCACTCAGGCAGCCAGACAGGCAGCTTGCACTATAGTGGAAGCCCTTACCACAATCCCCAGCCGCAAGCAACAAGTATTGGACCTGCTCACCAGGTATGAGCCTCAAACTGAAAACCAGCAAATCAAACATACTTCACATTATGTGGTATTTAGTTCATAAACTGTCATTAGATCACAAAGATTTCCACATGCTGAAATGACATACAGTCTGTTTGTTACCTTTGCTAAGTGGCGTCTTTCTGGCGTCCCGCTGTCTTTCGTACCTATGGGGGAGGAGGGAGCAGAGAGGGTAGGGCTGCTCCTCAGTCACAGAACAGAAGACTGTTGTGGCGGACACAAGAGAAAAAAATACATTGCATGCTTGCTGGACAATACCGGTGCCAAGCTTCAGAGCTAAAGTGGGGCTACAGATTAGGTGTCCCTGGAGAACCCACGTATCTAACAGTAGTTTTGCATTACATTAGTTCTGCATTACATTTGTTAATTTGCACGCAAGTTTTATCTATTTGCCCCAAAAACTGTATCAAGACAATTAAATCTAGTGTGGAGGCTCAAAGTAGGTTTGAGCACTTAGAGCCCAACTGTACTTGACTCAGTGTAAAATGACTCTTCTTTGTGTCTGTCAGCTATCTTGATGAGTTGAGTGTAGCTGGAGAGTGTGCGGTGGAGTACCTGGGTCTGTATCAGAAGTTGATCAAGCCAACACACTGGAAGGTTTACTTGGCAGCCCGTGGAGTCCTGCCCTATATTGGTAACCTGATCACCAAGGTAATGGTTAAAATAATTTTATAGAATACATAGTATTATTAAGTATATGTAAGTAAACTCCGTGTTTTACGCAGCATATGTGTATGTGCCAGTGACTTTCTTGATTACAGTATTTAGGTGCAGTAAATTGTGTAAATGAATGAAAAGCTGAGCTTTAATTTTATGAACAGAACATTGGGCTTTTTGTACTTTCATCATATTTCAAAAAAAAGTTGGACTCATGCTATTATTAAATATGGCAGTAGAGGTCTCCATGTGTTTATATCATACCTGATGTCAATGTAGCATATGTAATGGGATCTTTCAATTCTGTTTAATTCCTTCTTCAGGAAATTGCCAACCTGCTCTCTCTGGAGGAGGCAACATTGAGCACAGACTTACAGCAAGGCTATGCCCTCAAGAGCTTGACTGGTACGTTAGTTTTGGTCCTGTTTTTCTGACCATAAAATTAGACATGACAAGGTTCTGTTGGGTTTAGATGAGACTTTTAACACCATTTCAGAATAAACGATAAAGATGATTTTTTTTTGTTAACACAGATGTTTTTCTAATGCCTTTTCTTGAATATTTAAATGATATGAATGTTTTTGGTGCCTCTGCAGGATTGCTTTCTTCTTTCGTTGAGGTGGAGTCCATTAAACGTCATTTCAAAAGTAGGTTGGTTGGCACAGTACTCAACGGCTACCTGTGTCTGAGGAAACTGGTGGTGCAGCGCACTAAACTCATCGATGAGACTCAGGACATGCTGCTCGAGATGCTGGAGGACATGACAACAGGTCTGCACTGACTCAAACAAAATACAGACATGATTATCTTACCATGTTTAATTACGTAATTGTTGTGGTTCCTCTGCTGCATTTTGGTGTTTCTAGCAATTAATTTTTTTCTGTACTAACATAAAAGACAAAAAGTCCAATCACATTTAAAGCTGTAAGCAGCGGTGAACGGGCCTTCGCCCCTCCCGGCACGTCAGGAGTGCTAACGGGAAGCTGGTTTATGCAGCACTAGATTTTCTAACCGTCTGACTCTGCGCACACAAATTAGACCTTATTTGCTGGGTTGGTTGATTGGTTGGTTGATTGATTTCTAGGTCAAGACAAAAAAAACAGTAATCCAAAGGATAACATGCTAAAGTAAAATACGATTCTACAGCACGGCCCTAGTGTTACATACAGAAAACAATAGACAAGAAGCAGACAAACTCAGACTTAAAATAGATACAGTATTAAGAAAGGGAGGGGAGACATTGCATAAAATGAACTAAGTAAGATACAAAAATGCTGTTAAATCTAAACAATTTATCAGTAAATATTTACCATAAAAGCTGCTTGACCTGTCTTTAAATCCCTTATGATGGTAGGGTAGATTGCGTGGCACTGGAAATAACGTATTGCAAATTTTCTAACACTTCCTTAGCCCATGTATAAACAAAAGCTTTGCAATTTGGCATCGTGAAAGTCTTGACATGCTGACCTTATTTCACAAGGAGCTGTTGAGTCCTCTAGGAGGAGTTTACTTTTTTTTTTTTTTTTAAGTTGTGTGGCCACATGACTAGGGAAATCGTCTTTCTTTGCAGTTTTGGGTCATATTAGTTTGAAGATTATATCAACCAAATATTAAATAATACGATAAACACCCTAGAAGGAGTTTGGAAATATTTGAATAAAATGCATGAGAAACGCATAAAAATGATCCCAAGTTACTCAAAAATGTGCTTGCACAGCAGAAAGATAATACAATCCTTTAGAAAAACAATAGATTTCTTGCACTTTCGTGTTCTGACCCTAACTAGGAAGAGATTTGAATTAGTTAAGCCTTTTATTACTTCTATCCAAATAACATTTAGAAAATATAAATTATAAATCTTCTGCTGTTAACTACAGATGAAAAACTCAAAAACAGTCATTATTTATGTGTTAAACATTAACATTATAAATCTTGTTGTGCGGTTCATAGGTACTGAATCTGAAACCAAAGCATTCATGGCAGTGTGCATAGAGACAGCAAAGCGGTACAACCTGGACGACTACAGGACGCCCGTGTTCATTTTTGAGAGACTGTGCAGCATCATCTATCCTGTGAGTTACCTTTACTCTGGTGCATTTCAATTAGGTAAGTCCTAGTGAAAAATGCTTACTGAATTTGTCTTCATCTGGGGCTTCTATTTTCATCCTTTGTATTTAGGAGGAGAATGAGGTGACAGAGTTCTTTGTAACACTGGAAAAGGATCCTCAGCAGGAGGACTTCCTGCAGGGCCGCATGCCAGGAAACCCCTACAGCAGCAACGAGCCCGGCATTGGCCCTCTAATGAGGGACATCAAGAACAAAATCTGCCAAGACTGTGACCTGGTGGCGCTTCTTGAAGACGACAGTGGCATGGAGGTAAAATATATACTTTAGGCTGCCCTTTCTATACCCTGCATATTTGAAACATACTTTTCTTGTTTTGATGCTAGCTTGCATTAAACTCTTAGCAGTTTCTCATGGAATTCTAAAAGCTAACCTGTTTTTAATGCAAATCTGTTTTTCTCAGCTTCTGGTAAACAACAAAATTATTAGCTTGGATCTCTCAGTGGCAGAGGTCTATAAGAAGGTCTGGTGCCCTACAAATGAGGTAAGAGTCTTAGTGAGTGTGTCAGTACAAGAGCAATTTGATTTGTCATTAAATGCTTACAGTTCTCTAAATAGCAGTGCAATAATGCAATTACTGTTAGTCATGGAGCTTGCTGGTTTTTCCCCCCAAGGGTGAGCCAATGAGAATCATCTATCGAATGAGAGGTCTACTGGGAGATGCCACTGAGGAGTTCATAGAATCACTGGACTCAACCACAGGTTAGACTAACAGAATCTTGTCCTAAATATCATATATGAATGATGTTTACCAATGTGTAAACAATTAGCCTCAAGGACCTGCTCTTGTATATACTGCCTTCACAAGTATTCAATCCCTCCCTAAAAGAGGAGTAGAAAAGATGAATGTGCAATGTCTCATCACAATTGATTTTTACCTGACCTTATTGCAGATGAGGAGGAGGATGATGAGGAGGTGTACAAGATGGCAGGAGTCATGGCACAGTGTGGAGGACTAGAGTGCATGCTGAACCGGCTTTCTGGAATAAAAGATTTTAAACAAGGAAGACATCTGCTCACTGTAAGCCCTTTACAATAAGACTGTAATCTTTGTTTGCCAACCTTCAAAACATACTGCAACCCGTTTGGAAGTGTAAACTTTCTTCTGCCTACATGAAAAATAAAATGAGTTATAACAGAGTCCAATAGAATAATTTGATTGAAAGTCTCAAAAATTATCATTCAGTCCAATCAGCATTTCTCTCCTGTAGTCTAACATGGATTATTTTAACATTTAACCCTTCACTCTGTACTAAGCAGAGCATGGTTATCAATACTGACAATACCGGTGGTGATGGCGCTGTGGATGTGAAACATGCCGTTGGTGTGGGCAACCTGGGTTCATTTCCCACTGCAATAAATCAACCAATGTGTCCTTGAGCAAGACACTTAACCCCTAGCTGCTCCAGAGGCGTGCAACCTCTGACATATATTGCAATTGTAAGTCGCTTTGGACAATAAGTGTCAGCTAAATGACATGTAATGGAAAAATGTTATGTAAAACCGCTGTAGAAAAAGTTCCAGTGGGTTTATCCATACAGAATTCCTTTTTCTTTTAAAATGTATTGAAGTAATTAATTAATTTAACATTTAACATTTTTTTTTAATATAACAATTACTTTTGGATGTCTTGCTTTTCCAACAACAACAGAAATGCAGCTAACTCTTGTGCAGTTGTCATGAATACCAACAGCTGAGCTGCAGAGTGACAAGTATAAATCTGTCTCCCTCACAGGTTTTGCTGAAGTTGTTCAGTTATTGTGGGAAGGTGAAGATCAACAGGCAGCAGCTGGTCAAACCAGAGATGAACACACTCAACGTCATGCTGGGAACTCTAAACCTTGTGAGTGTTTCATTGACTATGTAACTGTAGTCTGATTAGTGGGGAGGAAGGTGATTCTGATGCAGTTCAATTAATCAAATTAAAATTGTAGTTCAGTCTTAACCAGCCTTTCATAATACAGTTTATTAGTTACTATAAGTGCTTTAGAAAACTGTTTTAATGCCCTTTTCCCTCAGGCTTTAGTGGCAGAACAGGAGAGTAAGGACAGCGGGGGAGCCTCCATAGCGGAGCAAGTTCTGAGCATAATGGAGATCATTCTGGACGAAGCCAATGCCGAGATTTCAGAAGATAAGGTGAGCATCTAAAGCAGATTCACCCTTTTGGGTGCAGAAAAAAAACATCTGACGCAATATTTTATCCTTGTGACTTCGATTCAAACAGGGACTGGTTTGTCTTTTGCAGGGTAACCTGCTGCTAACAGGAGACAAAGATCAGCTGGTCATGTTGTTAGACCAGATCAACACCCCGTTTGTGCGCTCCAACCCCAGCGTGCTGCAAGGTCTGCTCCGCATCATCCCGTACCTGTCCTTCGGTGAACTGGAGAAGATGAGGATCTTGGTGGAACGCTTCAAACCATGTTGCAGCTTTGACAAGTGGGCATTAGCTTTCACTGAAAAATAACTGTATATCTTGTATCATGTTGACGCGCCGACAGTTTTGTCATTACTTAGAATTCCTCATGGAGGAGACAGAAACTATGCACTGTGGCTTTAAATGCATAGGAACACTTCGGACCATTACAAAGAATTGTTACATTATCAAACCAGGCTGACCATTTCAGACAAATGTGTGTGAGCCATACTTCTTCTGAGTGTGTTTGGTTATTACAGTTTGTGATGAAGTAGAACTGATCCCTGGCTTTGTTTTCTAAGGTACGATGATGAGCACAGTGCAGAAGACAAAGTGTTTTTGGATTGCTTCTGTAAAATCGCTTCTGGAATCAAAAATAACAGCAATGGCCATCAGCTAAAAGATCTTATTCTCCAGAAAGGAATCACACAGAGTGCACTGGACTACATGAAGAAACATATCCCCAATGCCAAAAAGTAGGTATTCCCTCATCTTCATTTGCCCAAAACGTCTTATCAGTATATTTTGTTACAATTAATTATATGTCCTTGATTGTTTGAACCATTCTCTTCTTGTTCTGCACTCTCTCATTAGTCTGGATGCTGATGTCTGGAAGAAGTTCCTCTCCAGACCAGCTCTACCCTTCATTCTCCGATTGCTCCGTGGTTTGGCTACCCAACATCCCCCCACACAGGTACTAAATATTATCAATGTTCCCATGTAAATAGTTCCCATATATGGAGCAGTACCTAGATAAACTCAACAGCTCACAAACTTAACATCAACAATAACTTTGTAAACAAACACACCTACTTACCGAACATGACTGGATGTCCTCTTATCTTCTGTTCAGGTGCTGATAGGCACAGATTCAATAACCAACTTGCACAAGCTGGAGCAGGTATCCAGTGATGAAGGCATCGGCACGCTGGCTGAAAACCTTCTGGAGGCGCTGAGGGAGCACAGTGATGTCAACTTGAAGATTGATGCAGCCCGCAGAGAGACCAGATCTGAAAAGAAACGGATGGCGATGGCCATGAGACAGAAGGCCCTGGGAACACTGGGCATGACGGTACACTTTTCCTTTTTTGATCTAACTTTTCCTCTTTTTTTCTCTATTTTCTACACTACCACTCTACTACTGTGACTTTGCTTCATTTACACATCCCAGTGTTGTTTATTGTTATTAATGTGTGGTTTGTGTTTGCCTTTCAGACCAATGAGAAGGGTCAGGTGGTGACCAAGACCTCACTGTTAAAGCAAATGGAGGAACTGATAGAGGAGCCGGGCTTGACCTGCTGTATTTGTAGAGAAGGTTACAAGTTCCAGGTACACATCCAGGATTATGAAAATTGCACTCTTTTTAGTTTTGGGGTTAAATTATTTTGCGGCATCGGCTGCTACTGATAGAAGTTGTAGGTAGATCCAATGATGTAACAGCATTCTGAATCATTGAGTAATGAGCACTGAATAAAGGTGTTTTCGGTCTTTGTCTCTTTTATCCTAGCCAACCAAAGTCCTGGGTATTTACACTTTCACGAAGCGTGTGGCCTTGGAGGATTTCGAAAACAAACCTCGGAAGCAGCAGGGCTACAGCACTGTGTCACACTTTAACATAGTCCATTATGACTGCCATCTGGCAGCTGTCAGGTAGCAAAAAACACCATCATGTACCTGTTGATGTTTAGAGTGCCCTGTAAAAATGTTCTGCTGTAAACTCACTTTTTATTTGTTCTAATCTGACTTTTTTATATTTCCCTGGGGCAGGCTGGCTCGTGGGCGAGAGGAGTGGGAGAGTGCTGCTCTCCAGAACGCCAACACCAAGTGTAATGGGCTGCTTCCTGTGTGGGGGCCTCATGTGCCAGAATCAGCCTTTGCTACATGCTTAGCCAGGTAATATCATGCATCAACCCACACGTGCACAAAGCAAAACACAGTAAAACATTCCCAACTGGATTTCTCTCTGGCACACAGGCACAACACATATCTGCAGGAGTGCACGGGCCAGCGGGAGCCAACGTACCAACTGAACATCCATGATACCAAACTGCTGTTCCTCCGCTTTGCTACCGAACAATCATTCAGTGTGGACACAGGCGGAGGAGGGCGAGAGAGCAACATCCACCTAATCCCTTACATCATCCACACTGTGCTCTACGTCCTCAACACGTATGTACCTTTTTGATTAGAAAATGTACAGTATCTGACCACAGAAATAACTCCTCACTCATTCAATCTGTACCAGTGCCCAGATGCTAGATGACACAAACCAACATTCAGCTGGTATAGTTCATGTATTTCCCTCATCTCAAACTCTGTCACTGCAGTACAAGGGCTACGTCCCGGGAGGAGAAGAACCTGCAGAGTTTCCAGGAGCAGCCATGTGAGAAATGGGTGGAGAGCTCGTACGAGGTTGAAGGGCCGCACTATTTCACCATCTTGGCTATGCACATCCTGCCGCCTGAACGCTGGAGGAGTTTGCGTTTATACTTCCTACGAAGACTCCTGGTCAATGCACACGCCCGCAAGGTCTCGGCAGTCTGCACCAACAAGTAAGACACTTAATTTGTATTTTTCTGTCCCTCCTTTGTTTTGTTTTACAGCATTTTTGTCCATATTAGTTAAATCCCTTAAGTTCAGATCAAGTTGGGATTTGGGAAACATCAAATGATCATTTTGCTTCATGGGTGAGTTTTAAGGATGGCCGCCAACGGCAGTAATGAAGCCTGTTTTGAGCATTTCTGATATACCAGTGCTCTGTGTAGCAGATCTGAGTAAAGAAAACCATACTGTATGCTGTGTACTGTATTTTGGATTATCATATCAAACTAAAAAAATATAGTTTTTATATTGAAAAAAGCTCTTCTCTTCTTTTTATTATCAGACTCTCAGATAAAGCACCAAAGGAATATGCAGTGTATCGCTCGCCTCTTCTCTTCTGGGGCCTGGTGGATCTTGTCTATGACATGTTCAGGGTAAATGTACATGTTAATGCCACAAACATCAATCAGATGATATTCTACTATGTATGTTATGTTTTTGTTGTCATGCTTTGATCAAGTGGGACCTGATCAGTGTTGGTCATATCTTTTGAGAAAAAATTGTGCGTTTTTAAAAATAGTTGCCTAAAGAAAGGCTTGATTGATTGCTTGCTCTGGAAGAGACTACTAGAACTGTTGGGTCCTTGTAAATTCTGGAGTGTGGTCTATCTGTATAGTGTCTTGAGATAACTCTTGTTATGAATTGATACTATAAATAAAATTGAATTGAATTGATTAACAGTAACAAAATGAAACACTCACAACAGAAGCTTCCTTTTAATATAGTGAAGTTTGAGACCTCTTTACTTTGACATCAGTAGTACTGACATCATGAATGATAAAATATTTATTTCCACTTCGGAAACTAAAATAACAGTGACTGAACTCCCTGCTTTTTTCCCCACTTCTCTTTTTCTTCTTTTTGGCTGTACAGAAAGTACCCACCAGCAACACGGAAGGGGGCTGGTCCTTCTCGCTGGCAGAATATGTCCGTCACAACGACATGCCCATCTACGAGGCCTCAGAGCGCGTGCTCAGGGCCTTCCAGGATGAACTCATGCCTGCCGAGTCTTTGTCAGAATTCTGTGACGTTGTAGGTCAGTATACATACACACCTGATTAACTTTATAACCGCCCAATTATTTAAAAAAATTCAAATGATTCTTCCGACAGCTTCAAAGAGATTATACTCAAAATCTGAATTAATTTGGGAAAAGGGACAAATTTACAACAAGCCAACTGGCTGAACTGAAATGGTCTCTGATGCAACTTTACTTACTTTCATTTGTGCTGTGTAGGTTCTCAGAAGTGATGTGACGTGACGTGACCTAATGTGAATGTTATTAAGAAGCTTCACTTCATGTTTTTCTTCCAGGTCTCCTCGCTGAAATTGCAGACCCAGACCTCTTCCTGCAGGATTTGTTGAACTCTTTGCCCTAATGGCCAACCTCAACCCTCACCCCTCCAACACACAACAGCCCTGCAAATAAAGTTGGAACACCGACCAACTGAAGGAAAAAAAGAAAAAAGAATTACAGATTTTCTCTTTTTACACACTGACACATGCCGAGTACACACACACACACACAGAGTATACACCATGCCTCTTACTCACTTGCCTCCCCGATATGACCTCTTCAAATTAACTTTAAGCAGAAACTATCTGTTGTCTAAAAATCATCCACTTTTGGCAACATCTCTGTAACGTTAAACACCCAAAAAAAAACAATGCCGTAAAGGGGTAAACGCTAAAATAGAATTTACGCTTTGCCCCTCTGATTCAGAAAGCTGCAGTCTAGAGTTGATGACCAGCCAAGCTTGAGACAAGAGATCTGGGACTCTGAGACATTTTGTGTATTACTGCCAGAAAGGCAAGCTGCGAGAACGTAATGTTAAACAACAAACGAAAGTTATTTGGTTGATGGGAAGAACTCGTGAATTCTGTTTTACGTTGGAAACTTTTTCGGCTTTCAACCCCCCCACCCCCTTAATATTAATAAATAATATAATGTTTGGGGATTTGACCCACTGCGTGTTAAGAGTGACATTTGATTTTATCTTGTTTTCCCTTTTGTTTCTTTGGTTGAAGTTTGTTTTTGGTCAGATCTTTTTAAATAGCATAAGGTTTCCATGTCACATGGTTGCTAACCTGTCCTTCTCTCTGGGGCTCCTGCTGTTGGGTCTTCATGTAGGTTCAAACTGGAAATTGAGTGGACCAACAGAATATTTTTTTTGATTTAGTATGTGTAAGGTTTCTTTTTTCAATCTCAAAAGCAAAATGTGGAAAAGAACGAATAGTTTTTTATTTTTTCCATGAAGTTCTGCCTTTATGACAGTGAACTTTGGACTTGTGAAAGATTCCATCTGTTGCAATGAAATATCAGACATGTCTAAATTAATAATAAAACAGACCTACATTATATCCTTTAACATTTTTTTCTTTGACTATTTATTTTGTTGTTCAGTTTGATTTCTTCCCCAGCAGTTTCTTTGTCAACACTCTTGTGTCAATCCCCAGAATAGATTTCTTAAAAGCCAAGTGCCGCTGAGTTTAATCTTCAGCGATTGATTTTCAACATGCAGACCGTTACTTTGGCGTCCCTGTACTTGAGTACATGCATGGTGTGAAGTACACCCAATTTATTGTTAATTCGCCTATTCCCGCTGCTACAATGTTAAACTGTTGCTGAATGTCTGCTTTTTGAATTTAGCATATGATTAATAAAGCTGTAATAATTCCAAATCAGATCCAGGGTAACCTCTTCTGTCCCGGCTGCTGTTTAAACAACTGTGTTGCTCTACAGACAGCATATTTGTTTTCAACTCGGCAAAGGCCTTTTTCACCAAGGACTTTGACACAGTATAAACGTTATTGTTCTGAGTTCTGATGGCTGGTTAATATTTAGTTTAGGTTTTAGAGTATTGAGCATGATGGTTCACTGTCATGACCATTGACTGCATGACTACTGGCACACATACAAAGAATAGAACGGTAATGTTAAAAACATCTATTATTTTCCTTCTGTGACAAGTCAGAATGTTTTGAATTTAAGTCAAAATTTACACTGAACAAAAGTTTTCCATTTTCCATGAGCTGAACTCAAAGATGTAAGACTTATACACAAAAGGCTTATTTCTCTCAAATATAGTAGTTAGTGAGTAGTTATCTGTTAGTGAGCACTTCTCCCTTGCATTTCTTAATCCATCAACCTCACAGGTGTGGCATATCAAGATGCTGATTATACAGCATGATTATTACACAGGTGTTTTATTGTATTGGGGGGGGGGGTTGATAACAAGTCAGTAAAAAAAGTTTTATCACACAGCACAATACCACACATGGTGCAAGTTTTGGGAGAGCGTGCAATTGGCATGATATAATCATAATCATATCATAATCACATTCCATGGCTTCTGACATTTCGGAGAGGTGTGCTATTCACCGATGAATCCCGGTTTTCACTATGCAGGGCAGACGGCAGACAGCGTGTATGGCGTCGTGTGGGTGTGCAGGTTGGTGATGTTAACATTGTGGTGTGGATCGAGTGGCCCATGAAGCGGTGGGGTTATGGTATGGGGGAGGCGTTTTGCTGGTTGGAACAATATTTGAGAGAAATAATGCTTTTGTGTACATGGAAAAAAGTCTTGGATCTTTGAGTTCAGCTCATGAAACTAAAGTGTGTTTATAATGTTCAGCATAAAATGAAATGTGTTTTCAAGAGGCACAGAATAGACGTGTGTAAAATGCATTGTTTTTTAGAAGAATTCAATTTTTATGCTTTCAAATTGGATGTTTATTACTTTTATAATTAGATAACCACAGCAGTTTATGATTTTAGTTGGCCTAATTAGAAGAGTAAACGTGTATATTGCGTAAAAACGGCAACATGCATTGCTAATTGAATATTCTGACAAATTCTAACTAGTGTGTCTGTTGTAGATGGGTAATCTGTTACTGAAGTGTTTCCTTTATATGACCAATAACAGAATGGCCCTTATAATAGCCTTGCATACTTTTCCCACTGTCTGAGAGACTATGAAGCTGGTGTTAGGCCTGGCAATGCGAGACTACATGAAGGCCAGCAGAGGGCGATATTCATTCAACCACTGAGATCTGGAAATTGTAACCCCCTATTTCCTACTCCCTGTGAATCAAATACACCCCACTGATAATCAAACTAAACACATTGAATTTACATTTGAAAATGGCTGGTCAATATAGTCTGTCATTTTTAGTAGTAAATCATTTTTGAATCAAACTTAATGTGAGGAAAACAATGTCACTTTATTCTCAACTTTCATATGAAAGCCCATATTCAAAATTTAGCACACTCTCATCAACATCTTACACTTAACTAAAAAAATAACCACTCCACACAATGCAAAAACATTTACAAAACAAAGTATGCATTGGCATACACATCTCCCCTTTATACAAAGGAATATGGCTTTAGTTTTACAACCTCAACAACATGGTGTTCAGGTGACCCGTTTCAATGAGTACTAAGGCTTAAGGCATAAAATGCACATTTTAAGGCCCATTTGGGAACCAATAAATTTACAGGATATATGGTATACATCCCCCACCTTTTCAACATTTTCCACAAACTGAAGTGAAAACACCAAAGAGAACACAAGAATTAAAGTCCTTTTTCATCTGAAGAATGTTTTCCTTTTGGAGTTTCTTCTTGACAATGTTCAGTACTACAAAACATGTAGTCAAAGTCCCACAGATTCCATCTCATTTCATGTTGTCTTTATGTGTGTGTCCAGTGTCACCTCTTACTGGCAGCACAGCGGCGTCACGTCCTCAGCAGCTGAGGGTAACAGCCGCATGGCCTCTCTGGAGGATTTGGTGTAGCCGTTATGGAAAATCAAGGCTTTCTTTACTGTGAAGAAGTTGACCGTCTTGTCCCACACATCAGAGCTGGACACCCCAGTGTTGAGTTGGCTCTCAAGTGCTGAGCGGAGCCTCAATGCTCTGTCTGTGCATTTCCTCTCCAAAACCATCACCTTACACATGCTGAAGAGGAAAAAAAGAAGAAACATCAGATTAATGCTTGATACCCAGACAAAGTTTTACCTACAGAATCCCCTCATATTTACAAAACTGGAACATTTTCTCTCCTACTACAAGCGGTATCAAGTTCTTTTTTAGTTCTTCATGTGTTCTGCTGTTGCCCTAACAACAAAGGAGGTGAATGGAGTTTTGTTCGTGGTGCTCCCAGCAATGAAAAATTACACAACTTATCTATCTAGAATTAGTGTTCCTGTTACTCTGGATAGTCCACATGCCTTTTTGTGAACAGTTTTCCTTGGTAATAATCCCTGTGGTCAGTGTGATCTGGGTGCTGAAATTCACCTCCATTGTCTTGGAGTGGAGGCAGAAGTTTCAGAAACTAGTCAAATAAAACAAACAACAAATCTGCAATAGGGGTTATTGGTTGAACTGAGCCTTTACCACATTACATTTGATCATCTGCCCGAAAACAGTTGACAGACACTTCCATTCAATATTGGTGTGTTTTCTGTGAGTCAAATTCCTGTATCAAGTCGCAGTCATGGCCCTGATAACTTAACAAAACTCTGCTAGCCAAAACAGATGCCCCAGTGACCTTGAATGAGACAAAAGTTCCAGGAAAAGCAATGAGTCAAATGAACTACTTCTTCAGATGAGTTTTCTAGATTTGAGCTTACGTTGTGTGCTGATCCCTCATGGTGAATATGCAGTCAAATGGTGTCCAGTCAGTCCAGGCCAGTGTGAGCTACAAGAGGCGTTCAGAATTATGATTTTACCCGCTACGACCTCCTTCCTTTATATACTTATACCAACTTTCCCATCAATTTAATGTGATGCTGGTTCTCAGTGTTTGGCCAATCACAAAGCCGTATTATGACAATAGGATGTGAATGAATTAGTTGAATTCATGGGGTACAATGGCCTCAATCTAAACAAACAGGTGGGAGGGGCCCTTTGCTTGTCTCTTGTCGCTCAGCATCCTTGAAATTGTTTCGACTGGGAGTGATATGTGGTGGGAATGTGGACGTAAAATGTCCGCCTGATGACGTCCTACGTGGAGAAGAAGGTTGTTGATTTATCAACATGGTGGACAAATATGTTCAGTCTAAACCTAAATGGCGTTCGACCTGCTCTTCCACTTTTTACATAGAAATGTAGACTAAGTTGTACCTTCTAAAGGTCTGCAATATTTAAAATCATTACAGGATTAATCACAACTGACAATAATGTAGGTTCCCAGGTTGTTGTTACTTGTTACTTGTTACAGTTGTGTCCTTAATGTTCTTTTTCTTCATGAGTCCACTTTTTACAACTTTTTATTTAATGCAACTTATAATTTTTAGGCCCATACTGTGAAAACACACACACACACACACACACACACACACACACACACACACACATTACGTCCCTATTCTTCTCATTTAACTTTCTGTCTCTATTTCAACCTCTCCAATTCTCACGGTGAGTGTCTCCCATGCTTGATTGGCTGACAATAGGGTACGGTCCGTCCAGATGGTGTGCCTGGAAGCACTGTGTTCCTGGGTGTGTGTGTGTTGGGAGTGGGGTTGGTCACTCAATCTTTGTTCCATGGGGCACACTTACTTTGTGCAGCCGGCCTCAGTGTCATTAACACTGAAGTGTGGGAAGCCTGGGACCACAGCGGCTCCCACGTTCCACACAGGCAGGAAGGGAGCGTGTGACTGAGACGTGGCCAGCGGCAGGCAGGTCAGCCAGCTCTGTGTGTGTGTGTATGTATATGTGTGTGTGTGAGAGAGTGTGGGAGGGAAAGTGAATGAAAGCGTGGCTGTCTGTATAAGTATGTGAGGGTTTGCCTGATGTGTGAACATGTGCTGGGAGTGTGGAGACTGTTAGGATGTTTACAGCTGAAGCAGTTTCCTTCTCTAATGCTTCAAATGACACCTTCAATCAAATTAGAAAGGACAGACTGAAAACTTGACCACTGAGTCTTTTTAACAGACATGTCAGAACTGATTTGTCATTGAAACTGTTTATAATGACAGCATCTGCACAGAAAAAGAGCACAGAATTACTGCCTTTTGCACAGTAAAACAGCAGGATATGACAGTTTGAAGTTAAACCAGGAAGATAGATCTCTTAAATTCACCTGACGTCCTCTTGTCCACTCCAAAGCAGTGAGAAGAGAACAGACAAAACAAAAATACAGAAATGTATCATGCGAAAGAAGAATGTATGATGTTCTATTAAAACTGTGAGTGGGCTAAAATCACACAGATAGAGTCCATACATTCTCTTTTTTTTAATCAAGTAGTTTTTATTTGAGTCCTAAAACTTACAGAGAAGCTCTTTTGTTATTCATCTCTGAGACATCTCAACTGTTGCACAGCTCCATGAGGAAAGTCTGCCGTGTCAAACTGGTGGAAGTGGCTGCATGTTGGCCCTTTTCTAATGGTTGGCCCTCTGTAACACCCACGTGTGCCTGGTGGCAGAGGCACTTTGTGCTCAATTACGTGGCGGTTGAGATGACATGAGACAGCGGCGTGCTTCCCTCTGGGGTCACCACTTTCCCATAACAACACAAGCACTGGGTCAGTCTCCCAGCTTCACCCCCTCCTCCCTCCCCACCACCCTACCCCGGGGCTCTTTTTCTCGCAGTCTATTCCTCCACCTGCTCCCCGGAGACACACTCATTGTCCCTACGGCTATAAACACTTCATTGAGCATGTGGCAGCCCTGCGTTCCTCAAAGCCCTTCCCAGCGCTCTCATTGGCTGGTGGACTGTGAGAAACTCCAACAAGCCGAAGACCCACACATTCATATGGAGATTTGGGTGTATAAATACAGGGCAGAGGCAGAGAAGAAGGCAGCTCAGATTCAACCGGCTCTTCGCACCGAGCAGGAACGCTCTAACTCTAAAGCTATGGCGCCCACTGTTTTTGGACAAGCAAGCTATCCTAAGGAACACCTGACTCCTGCTCACAAGGTAAATTAGATTTCTATAAATTCACATAACTCCCTTGTTGAATAGTGTTCATATAATATGTAAAGGTTTGATTTTATATACTAAAAGATTTTTTTTTCTCTTTCTTCAGCTGAGAAAGCCAATGGTGGAGAAACTTCGCAGAGACCGAATCAACACTTGCATCGAGCAGCTGAAATCCCTGCTGGGTCCTGAGTTTCTAAAACAGCATCCCGACTCTAAGCAAGAGAAGGCGGACATATTGGAGATGGCCGTGTCCTATCTGAGATGCTGGCAGCAGCAGAAGCAGCAGCATCAGACCAGCGCGACCTCTGGCCTGATGACGGGCCGCGACGGCTACTCCCGCTGCGTGCAGGAGGCCGTCAGCTTCCTGTCCCACTGTGAGGTCCAGACTCAGGCCCACCGACGGCTGCTCAGCCACTTCCAGGGCTTGCAGGGGTCCAGCCACAGTCCCTGCATCCTGTCCCCTCCTGGCTCTCCTCTCCATCAGGTCAACTCCAGCAAGGGTCAGGCCAGCAGTGCTCTGTGGAGGCCCTGGTAGAGAGAAAGAGAACTACGTCTGTGAACGTCATGGACAGAAAGTTGAAGACTCACTGAAGTCTGTTTTATATTGTTGAGTGTTTTACTAGTATGGAGAAAAAAGGCACAACGTGCCAGTATTCCTTTGGAAGGACTGAAATGATTCAGGTTTTACTGAACATGTACACCATGTGTATGCACATTATACACTTTATAATTTAAAGTGGTTACTCTGTGATTGTGTTAAATGTCCCTGTGGGGAAAGACAGCTTTAGTTTGTTTGTTTTGCAAACGTCACTGAATGGTCTTGTTGTAACACCTACGTTGGGTTGAAACTATTTAAGTGTCTGAGACACTGTTTGATTTCTGTGTTTAAACTACTCACTATCTTTGGTACTGAGTATCACTGACTGATACATTTCATCAGGTTGTTGTTGATGAATCAACAACATCCCATAAATGGATCCCATGGATCCTCCTTTACTGTAAATCGTATTATGATTATTCTTGATTATTACTATGTGTAACCATTTACAACAAGGACTGTTAACTGTTGTAATGTTCATGATGGATGTTTTTTCATCTTCAAGTGAATACCTTTTATAAAGGCATTTTATGTTGACATCAATCTTCAATGAAAGAATCTGTTAAATTGCTTCCTTGAGAAGTTTGCTTTTGAACTTGGAAAATAAATGGAAAACTTCAAATGAAGTTTTGCAAACATAAACATTTGTAGTTTCTTTACTTTTCTGAGTGCTGACCGAGTGTCAGAGGACAACGTACACATAAAAACACACATCAGAAAGTTTGTTTGTGTGTCAGTGCCAACATTAAGTCTTGAATGATTGAATGAATAATAAATGAATTACTGTATGTAGAAGCGCACATAGAGCTTGTGTTCAGGTCAACATTTTGGCAATAACTCAATTTAAGACCACACACTTATAGCAAGTCACACCGGAGAGTTTCTCAGCACAGCATTAAACTAACATCACCTTTACTACCATGCCTTGCTCAACAACATAGAATTTAAGTTTTGATTCCTGTAGCAGTCTTCTTGGATAATCCTAAAACATGTGCTACATTGTCAGGTATTCATAATTTACTCTAACTCTGCATATATTTACTTAGTTGCCATGTAGGGCCCCATGCTTGCACACACTTTGCATTGTATGTTTTGAAGAATCATATCAAGAATGGGAGAAAGCCCAAATTTTTCAGTACACTTTTGCAAAGGAGAACACATTTTTATTTTTTCTGGTACCAACATTACATTACATTTCTACAGGTATTGAGTGGTTTATCATTAAAAACTAAACAGTTGTGCTGGACATTTAAACTGCATTTGAAATAATATTCTTGCTAAAGTTAATTGATGTGAATGTGTGTTTAGTGATTTCCTTGAAATGCAAATTATTAATTTTTAGTAAAATATATCGTAATGATCTAATTTTACTACAATGAGTTTTTTTTTAAAATATATTTTCTGGGCATTTTCAGCCTTTATTTTTGACAGGACAGCTGAAGATATTAAAGGGGACAGACAGGGGGATTGACATGCAGCAAAGGGACACGTGTTGGAGTCGAACCCTGGCCCACTGCATCAAGGAGTAAACCTCTATATATGGATGGCCGCTCTACCAACTGAGCTATCTGGCTGCCCAACACTGAGTTTAAAAAAATGTAGAAATATGAGTAATGCTATTCAGGTAAAGTTTTTACTTCACTGACTTTCACTTTACTATTTTCCACAGTATTTCCCACAGGGATCCTTAAATATTCTTCTTATCTGAGCTTACTGGTGCACAGGTGTTCAAAAAATGGAAAAACTCAGGGGGACACCACCACATGTCACCCACTTGTGTTGTGGTGGTTGTGGCACGCTGTCTCCTGCTTGAATTATGTCTCAAGTGCCACAAAAGTCTTTCACAACCATTTGTGTGTGCAAAAGTTATGGAGAATGTGGCATCCCTGGGACTTTCTCAGGGTCTAGTTGGCCGGGCCAGATGGTCTGGCTGAAGCTACCTCCCCTCCCTCTTCAACAGAAGATCAAACGCCGTAGCTAATGTGATGTGTAACAAGACACACTTCTATTGTTCCCGTCTCAGGGCCAATGAATAGCCACAGAGTGTGGGAAACGGGAGATATCACACTCACAGAGAGATGGCTGATGGGAAGCCGCTCTGCGCAGGTCTGAGCCATGGGCGAGACTTTATGGCAGGAATTCAGAGCTCTCAGGCTGCTGGTGGGAGGGGAACTCGTCTTCACACACACTTGTAGACAAAGACCCCCCAACAGCCGTGTAGTGCACACTAACTTTCGGAGGAGGCACAAATTCACACAAACATGTCTACAATGAAATCAATGGAGGGGACAGATAATAAAGCCAAACATGGACGTGACTTTACAGTTTCTGTGCTTTTAATGCTACAAAGACGAGAGCTACAGACATAAGAGAAAGTAACTCCGAACTGTATCTACTCAAGTGCCGGTGTAGCGTATGATTGCAAGATGCTGGTTGCTCATTTAATTATTTGTATTATTTGGTTTTCTATTTCAAATTTGTTTTCCTTCTCATTGTCTTTTGCAGACTTTCAAATCAGTAAAGCACTTTGAAATACCTTCCATTTTATTTGTTACACATCTGTAGTTTCAGGTTGTAGATATTTGTATGGTGTAGTATTTCTGTTTTTATTTCTATTTATTGTAGATGGGTGTCTGAAACCTTAAATTAAAAGAGTCAACACAGACTCCGGGCAGACAGACTGCTCTGTGCCAGGCAGGGAAGTCAGTTGACTAGTTTTCCCCAGATGGACCGAGACACAGAGTTTCTGTTTGTCCTGCAACAAAAGATCAATTAACATTCCTAGTGGAGCATTGAGGAACGACATAGCTTTTGTAGCTCATTTACCCTGATGTTGGGGACTTGTGGGAAACTAGGGAGACGGGACTACTCACACTGCACCCACAAGGCCGGCTTCACATCTGGGGCCAGCCAGTGATGGGGGCCCTTAGAGGCACACTGCCAACCTGCTCGTAATGCTATTAACTTGACACTAATTTGACACATGGTTTTTCAGTCCCACAGAGATTATTAGACAAGAGCTTATGATGAAAGGTTGCATACAGTTTTTCAGCAGAACTCAGTGAATATGAGTGAATAAAAACAACAATGATCCAGTCATTTGTTTAACCTAATTCAATATTCATTATTGTCTAGATAAAAACGCATCACAAAACATGAAACCAAATGAATTGAATCTTCATAACTTGAAGTGAAAGTTCCTTTTATAAAACTGTTTAATGTAATTTTCCAAATAACTGACAGTTCTTTTACATATCAATTATTCAACTAATAATTTTGCCAACAGTCTCTATGAGGGATGCACCCATTTACAGGTGTCACATCTCCTGTCATCAACACTGACAGCTGTGTTAAGGCCACTTAGAAGTATATTTTGGTTAATTAAAAGGCCTATACGTATCATGAATACAATCGTATTCATGACTTGTTTCCAGGTCCCTGTAGGCCAACATATGACTCCTGTCAGTTCTCCTTGTACACGGCTTCAATTATTAGAAATGAAATGTGTTTGGCTTCTTTCTCTCTGCGTGTGATGTATTTAATGTAGAAACATCACGTCAGTTTAGTCTTTCTGCATGAACTCAGATGAAAAAACTGTTAAAATGCGCCCCCGTCCTTGTTTGTTCTTAACGAGGACCATAACAAACTAAATCTAAAAGTCATGCTGTGCACACGAGACCTTTTGTTGCCCTTAACCGCACCTCCGGCCAGCACGCGGTCTTCGACTCGCGCCGCCGAGAACGTGCGCCACTTGCCTGCTTTCACACGCGAGTCAGCAGTAGTCTTTGATCAGAGTCTCTTCAGATTATTGCAGTCTTTCTTCACACACTACTGATGTGGGAAACTGGCGTTTTCGAGAGTGAAGGTGAAATGTAACGTTAAGCAGCGCGAGTAAAGCTGGAAAAGCAACAGGTGGGAAATGAAATGTTTCATCTGCATCCAGTTGATGCAGACAGACGTCTGTGAACGTCATTGACGCTCTGTGGAGTTGGTGACCTCACTACTCTTTCACTTTATCTTCCTTATTTAAAACTTAAAAAACGTAAAAATCACCAGTTCTTCTGAAAACATTTTTATGTTGTCCAAATGCCCCTGTCTGCTGCCAAAATGCTTTTTGGAGGAAGGGAAGCTTTCTTTGAAGAGAAAATGAAAGCGTTCAGCTTATATTGTTTTATTGCAGTAAAGCATTTGGTTCTTTATTGCAGTAACCCCCTTTGAAGATGCTCACTTTTGTGCATGTCACTTCTCCTTATTAGACATCTCAAAAATGTAATTTGGACCTTCAGTCGATAATTAAATCTCACATGAGCGCTTGATAACATGTTAATTACCTGTTGCTTATCTTGGGAAACATGCCTTGCACAGATACATGCTCTCTGAGTTATTGACATGTCTCCCATTGTTGTGCTGGGAGTCCCACTGGTCAGAGTGTGGGAACCCCAGCCCTGCCTGAGCCACATGGCTTTGTTATGCTAATGTCTCACTATAAAATGAGGAGCAGTCCCTCCAGGGACATCAGAGCTAAACACTGCAGTCCATGAGAAGCTGCTAACTTCACCTGCACAGACATGGCTCCCTGCCCCACCGGCTACACCTCTATTCACCACATCAGGATCTCTGAGAAAGACAACACCAAAGTGAGTACTGGAGGGGATTTGAAGAGATTTGCAACAGCTTGTACAATAGGACTGAGTGTGTGTTTACATGATTTGAATCATGAACTTACTCTTGAACTTACCTATACCCGTCTCTTCTTTTCCAGATGAGAAAACCTGCTGTGGAGAAAATGCGCAGAGATCGCATTAACAGCTGCATTGAACAACTCAAGATCATTCTGGAGAAGGAGTTCCACAAGAAGGAGCCCAACTCCAAGCTGGAGAAAGCCGACATCCTGGAGATGACTGTGAGCTTCCTGAGGCAGCAGCTGCAGCCAGGCCTCTGTCAGAGCGACTACAACCAGGGCTACTCTCACTGCTGGAGGGACTCGGTGCACTTCCTGTCTGCTGGATCCAACGCAGAGGCCTCTGTCACGTCTCTGCAGGTCCTCCAGCAGCAGGAGCAGCAGCTACATCAGACCCAGAGAGCCAGCAGCTCCTCCCCGGTCTGCTCACCCCTCAGGCCCACCATGCTGCAGGACAGCAGCAGCAGAGGCCCTGTATGGAGGCCTTGGTAGAGACTCTCAGAGACCTGAGGGGACTTTCCCTCACTATGTAGGAAATATGTTTCCAGACTGCTCATTCATAATGGGTTTAATTATTGTCTCATCACATTGATGGACAAGTAGTAAAAGCAAAGGCTCTCACTTATTTGAAGGTTGTCCTGCTTTGACTTTGATTCACATTTGATGTTTGCTTTTTGGTTGTGTTTAAAGCTGAAAGTTGATTTTGAGTGATAATGGTTTTGTCAAATCTTGCTAAATGACTGTATACTCCAGTGGAGTTGATCTTTGGACTGCTTGATGTAACAGTATCTGCCATACTTATACTGACAGCTGCTGTTGAGAATATTTCTCTTGGGTTTTGAATTATCTATGCCAAATTGTATGTGAGAATGAGGATCATGAGGATGGTGATAATGGTGTGGGTGTGTTGGTGTGTTTGTTCAAATGGATGCGCATATTAACATTTTTGTTGATATTGCTGTTCTGCTATCACATTTAGGCTCTTAAAACACATTTCTAACATTTTTATGAGAATTAACAATAAAAAGATACAATCATTAAAAAACCACTGATTCCAGATTGTTAATTTAATGAACTAAGCATTAATATTTGTATTGTTATTTGAGAATAAAAAGGCACCACATTAATAATAAGTTTACATATTTGGCCAATTACCATTATGAACCTCTTTTAAAAACTGCATGAGATTGTCTTTACTTTGGAGAAGATCATGTGATGTTTGGCCCAGGAACTATCAGGATTCCTATATACATATATACATATATATACACATAATACGCAGGTTAAAAGCTATACTTTGACCAAAATACTGGCATAGCAGTGGCATTTTTGGGAGGGAGAGTGGAAAAAACGGCCAGTTCCCCATAAATAAATGTAGGTTGAAACTGAATGAGCATTCTTGTGTTTATTGTCATATGTTTATCGTCAGTCTTTTGTAGAACCAAATCTATGGAGGGTTGGTAGTTAGTAATACTTTTATTTATTTATTTTTATTATTAGAGACCCTAAAATTGCATGTGGCCCCAGCCTGGCCCCGCCATTTGAAATGGTAATATAAACATTCCCTCCTTAGATTCAAACCTTTATAAATAAGTAAACATGACAGCATTTATTTGAATTGTACAAACTGTAGTAAATACAGAGCTCATCCCACGGAAATTGTAAAAAATGTCCATGCATTAAAACACATGCACAATTTTCAGTGACCTTGTGTAAAAATAATATTTTTGATTAAAAAAAATATCAGTTGGAATTTATAGATTTACACATGGCAATATGAATTGTATCTGCATTTATCAAAGATCTCCCAGATGGCACTTCTTAGAAAAAGCATCCAATGACACATGAATCATTTCAGATGAAACACACACACACACACACACACAAACACACACACACACACGCACACACACACACACACACACACACACACACAAACACACACATCATCCATCCAACATCCAACTTAAATTTGGATTTCAATAAAATGTGTTTTCTTCAAATTTACACAATGAAATCCTACTTCTTCAACACACAGCATTGACTTACAGTGCCTTACAAAATAATACACAGCATGCACAAATGCCCTGCATTCAGTCAAATACCTTCTTCCTTTATTAAAGGCAAATAAGTCACAGCAGATATGTTCAGTAAACCACTCTACCAATTTGACATACATTTTAAACTTCAGATCAAGTTTACATAGTTTTAGTTACATAAAGAAACAAACACTGACAACAACCTCACTGTGAGGCATGAGGATATACTGTAATATCATTTCACTGAAAGAAACAGTGGTGCACGTGTGCTAAATGATCTCCAGTGTGTGAATTCCTCTTACGTATGTTCTCATCAATATGATGAAATACTAAAAATACTCAGTAAACACATAAGTGAGCAGGCTGGAAACATATCTCCTACATAGTGAGGGAAAGTCCCCTCAGGTCTCTGAGAGTCTCTACCAAGGCCTCCATACAGGGCCTCTGCTGCTGCTGTCCTGCAGCATGGTGGGCCTGAGGGGTGAGCAGACCGGGGAGGAGCTGCTGGCTCTCTGGGTCTGATGGAGCTGCTGCTCCTGCTGCTGGAGGACCTGCAGAGATGTGACAGAGGCCTCTGCGTTGGATCCAGCAGACAGGAAGTGCACCGAGTCCCTCCAGCAGTGAGAGTAGCCCTGGTTGTAGTCGCTCTGACAGAGGCCTGGCTGCAGCTGCTGCCTCAGGAAGCTCACAGTCATCTCCAGGATGTCGGCTTTCTCCAGCTTGGAGTTGGGCTCCTGCTTGTGGAACTCCTTCTCCAGAATGATCTTGAGTTGTTCAATGCAGCTGTTAATGCGATCTCTGCGCATTTTCTCCACAGCAGGTTTTCTCAACTGGAAAAGAAAAGACAGGCAGGTAAGCTCATGATTCAAATTTGAAAAAACACCTTCATACTTTACAAGCCCTTCAAATCCCCTCCAGTACTCACTTTGATGTTGTCTTTTTCAGAGATCCTGATTTGGTGAATAGAGGTGTAGCCGGTTGGGCAGGGAGCCATGTCTGTGCCGGTGATGTTAGCAGCTCCTTCCGGATGGCACTGTAAGCTCTGACCTCTCTGCAGGAGCTGCTCCTCATTTTATAGTGATACATTAGCATAACAAAGCCATGTGGCTCAGGCAGGGCTGGGGTTTGTAACAAATGGGGATACGCATCAATAACTCAGAGGTGAAGCAATCACAGGCTGGCCAGCAGAGATAAAGCCATTCCCAAGATATAAATACATCAAGACAAAAGGATGTGCTGTCAGTCTCTGATCAGGCTGCTTCTTATCTCACTTTCCAGTTACACAGGGGAACACAGGCAGTATCTCCTGATGTGCTCCCAAGGAATAATTAAACAGAATTGAATGCATTGGTGGCATTAAGGTAAAAAGGTATTGGATGTAAGCATGGTATTATTGATGTAATTGTGGGGAACTAGGATATTTCTTCAATTTTGTATTACCGGTTTACTGGTTTGGAATTTCTTTGTACATTTTGTCTCCTTTGCCAAAAGTCTAAAAAAAAATATTATCTTCTGTGGTCACAGTTACAAATGAAGTTTGATTACACATGAGACAATTTTATATAAACGAATAATGGTGTGAGGACTTTAATTGATAAATGCATTATTAATGAAATAAACAGCAAATTCCATGCTACTGCACCAGCAGACTTAATAACATCTAGACTGTGATTTGTTCTTCATAGTTTTTTTGTTTGTATCGTGGGACATCTTGGTTGTCCTGTTGTAGTCTTTTGGAGAAAAAGATGGAACACGTTTTAAATATTGTGTTATGATGTATAATACTTGCAATGGGAAAATGCAATGGATCAGAAAGCTTGCAAAAATAAAACTCCTGAGATCGTCCCCACAACACATTGCTCTGGTCCTTGTTGTACTGACAATAAAACTCTTGCTTGTTCACCCATGGCACACTTCTATTGTTGACCGAGGGTATTAATCCGTGAGAGGACAGAGAGACTGTGGGAAAACCAAGCTTGGACTCTACTCACACAGCTACTGGTCAATGGCGCTGACCTCAACCACAAAAGGCCTTTTTATCTCTCCTCTCAAACAACAGCCAACAGCAGCACTCTGCAGTGTGTGTGTGTGTGTGTGTGTGTGTGTGTGTGTGTGTGTGTGTGTGTGGGTGGGTGTGTGTGTGGGTGTGTGTGTATGAAGAAAGAACAATTGTGCAATGATTTGATATGCAATGAGATGTCTCGATATGGTGCAACACTAAAACCTTTTTTTCTATGAGCAGCTGCCACTTGTTGCCAGATCCTTGGAAACATGATCATATCACTTGTTTTGTCGACTGACATTTATAAACTAGAAAAGCTTTACTGGTCACTTAACAAAATAAAAAATTACAAAAACAACAAAAACAGACAAGGTGTACACTTGTTACTCAAGATTTGATTTTATAGATACTAGTAAGAATAAGAATGATTCTGACACAGCAGACATTTTGACAAGGTACAAAAGGAAAAGTACAGGTGGAAACAATAAAATTAACGATGGCTGAATTCTATGTTCTTGCTTAAGTGTCTGGGTCTTTAATTTGTGCATGATAGCTGAAAACCTGAGCAAAACCTGGTTATTCATATTCCTGCATGATCATAACAGTATCTAGGTGTCTGGTTATCTTTGTGCAGTTTGTGTCTTAATTACCAACCATCTCAGCAACTATGTTCTGTGGCAACAAAGAATGTTCAGTACCCTGGATAAGATGTTTAATTGCGACAGTGTCCTGATTTCCATCAGCGTTCACCAGCTATTGTATCTAGCTCACAACCAGTATAGGGGTTATCCAGTTTTCTGACACCAGGATATGATGATTACATGTGCTCAGATCTAGAATACAGAAAATCTGATCATAACCAAAATTGTGCATGTAAAAACATTCACTTTCATGCACGGGGCAGGGGCCACTTAAGTAGACGAGAGTCATACTTAATGTTATTCATTACATCTGTGTTTCTTTCTGCTATGACAAGTCAAAATTTTTAAAAAGCTTATTGACTCCTACTTTTTAATTTTCTTATCAGTAATATCACACAGTGCTGTATCATGGGACCTGGATCCAGCTGAGTAAGAATCAGCTTCAACCATTAAATCATGGACGTCAAAAGACAGAGACAAAAGTAAAGTTTATTTCTTCTTTTTATTTTCTCCTACTGAGACCGATCTAGTAAAAATATGTGTACACTTACAATTAACCTTTCAAACATAAATATGACACTCAACCTATTTCAATTAGTGTACCTGCTATTCCAGCATGATACAATCAAAGTATTTCTCACCAACTGAAAAATTACAACCTTCATGGTTTGCTCATGGTATACATTTGAATGCAGTTTTGGAAATGGGCAGTGGTGTTCATTTGCGGCCTCCGAACAATAATGTAAATTTTGGGCAGAAAGTAACCTGCCTGGAAGGCCAGGACGCTGAAGAGTATGGCGAACACGTGCGCAGCCATTGTGAATGGGCCTCTGCTGATGAGGTAGATGGTGAAGAAGCTCATCCACGAGACCATGTACACCATGAGACTAAAGGTCACACACTTGGCCTCGTTGTAGTTGGCTGGCAGGTCTTTGCCCATGTAGCTGAAAGAGAAGCAGAGAATGCTGAGCACTGATACATAAGCAAGCTCAAGACCTGCACCAGGTGAGAGTGTGCCACTGCACTCCAACACAATGCTGTCCTCGTAAAAGTTGAGATCCTGGGATGGCTGGGGACTGTCGACGGCCACACGGAACACAGAAATTAGCAAGATGGTAATGGATAGCAGGAAAATGGTATACTCTGGCCCGTGTTTTTTGGTCCACTTGTCATACACTGGCGGCAGCTTGGATGCAAACTTAAAAATGCAGACGACCTGGAGGGAGCGCACAGTGATGCAGGCCAGGCACACAGTGAAGCTTAAGATGAATAGAGGCTGCTTGAGGATGCAAGCCAGAGGAGAAGGCTGGCCAAAATGGCACAAAGAACTCATGGCAGCGACAGTCAGGGCTGCCAGCATCAGGAGGCAGGTGCGGCCTCCGGCAGACTTGGCCACAGGAGTGTTCAGGTTGAGCAGGAGGATTATTGCCGAGCTGGAGGTCATGAGAAGACAGGTGGCCAGAAAGAAGAGCAGGGCAATGGAGAGGGGTGCATTCCAGGCGAGCAGCAGGACGGTCCTGTTCAGACACTGCTCGCTGCTCGGGGGAGCCCACTCCTCCGGGAGACACGGCTGGCATGTAGTTGATTCTGAGGAGGAGAGACAACATAGATGTAAAAGCTAGGCTATGTTTTTGTCCAGCCAGTGTGTAGGAGTTCACATTTAACAGAGCCCCTTTTCAAATGGAGGCTTGCCTCCTTTTGGTACCTGCATGAGGACATAGTATGAGTACTTAGCACCACCTGCTGGTCAACCTCCAACACCAGCTGAAAAATGGTGTGTTGGAGTGATGGTCATTTTCAAACCACTCTACTCTTTCTGTTACTTAGAATAGTTTTCTGGTGTGTCTTATGTTACCACTTTTATTGAGAAATGTAGCAGAGGGGCAGGCCTGGCAGTCGAAGCAGCACGTGTGTAGCCCTGTCAGCAGCTTCTTGTGTCCTCTCGGGCAAGGTGGAGAGCAGATAGACAAGGGCACCTATAGACACAACGGACAGTGTTCAAAAGAGAAACTATATGACGTTGATTTGTATGTAATTAACATTTTAATTTGCAACGTCTGATTTTTATTTTTATTACTGTATATTTCCCTTTAAAAATTCATTTAGTATACATTTGTACCTCAGCTTGGGGTAATTGTGCTCAGGTCTCTTTAAAATCAGGAAAATTCTTTTTACATTATCATTATTTTATTCGTTTATAAACCCTTTGGCAGATTTCTGCTAGTTGCGCCGTATTTGCACTGAACTAAAGAGTTGTTAACCTTTCACACAAACACTTTATTCAAAGATACTCCAATAGGTCGTACTGGTTTTGAATCTCCCGTGTCGTGCCACTTTATTTGATCTGCAACCACTCTGAGCGTAATGGGATTTGGGTTGAAGGAGCCCACCACTCTGATTGACCAGTCAGTCCCCTTCCAAACCCAGGAAACAATGTCATATCCTGTGGGCGGGTTACCATCAATGTCGAAGTACACAGAGGTGTTGCGTAGGGAGAGTCGCACCTTCTTAAGCCACGAGAGCAGCTGAGGTGGAGAGGAAGAAGGAAACATCAGTGCCTAACAAACAAAGTGGTTCTAACAGATTTTCTTCTTTGCAAAAAGTTTATATCTGCTCACCTCCCATGGATAAACCCTCCTCCTTTGGCACTCTCCAGAATCACAACCAAGTGCCTGGTGCAGAGCATGAGCTACAGCATACACTGCCTTATACACATTGAAGGAAGAGGTGATGTCATATTCCTCCAGAGAAACGTTGTTCCTTGCGAGGCTGTACAGGTCAGTGCTCTGTAGACAGTCATTGCCTTGGCTCATGGTTACATTGGAGACTTGGGTGTCACTGTGTTGCAATGAAGCCTCAACTACCTTTCTCTCAAACTCCTCAAAACCAAATATGGCTGCAGATTTGATGGCTACTCCAACCACAGTGCCGATGGTGTGGATCCCAGGTATCCCTGATATGAGAGTAGCCACCGACCAGTCCTCCGACCCAATCCACACCTTACCTGTCACGTTCTGCTCAATGACAAACGGGAAAAAGTCCTTGAGTTTTGACTTGCTGGAGAATACCACAATGGTGTTGACTTTGGTCGTCAGTATGCTTTCCACCATGTTCTCCATGGTCTGGATGGTATCATTGCTGTACGTGGGGATGATTCCTTGGTAGGCAATGCAAATGCCGTACTCTGGTGCTTGCTCGGACAGACTCTGCATACCCTGCAGGCCATAGTCATTGTCACTGCCTAAGAGAGCAATCCAGGTCCAGTTGAAATGGATTAGAAGCTGAATCAAAGCTGCCACCTGGTTCTTGTCGCTGGGGATTGTGCGGAAAAAGGCTGGATATAGGAACTTGTTGCTGAGCATTTCATTTGATGCTTCATAAGATATCTAAAAGGAAGCAAGAGCCTGTGAGGAATGATTCTGCATTGATGCAAGGGCTATGATTTAAACTTTCCAGGTAAGAACTTACTTGTGGTACAAGATAAGCCCCGAGTAAAGCAGCAGGGGTGAAAGTGCTGCTGCTGCTGTCTGGCCCAATTACAGCCACTGCCTTTTGACTGTTGATGTAGTTTGGGTCTCCCTCCGTCTCGGGTGTAGAGGGGCTTTGATACTGCTGCTTCAGCAGGTCCAGTGTGGCCAGGACACTGGCTGGCATGGAGCAGATGTCGTAAAGCTGGTAGCCCAGCTTGACCCCTGGTAAAAGAGGCTGCGGTCCGGTGCTGTTGTTGATTTCTTCCACAGCAAATCTCATGGCTTGCAAAAGGTGAAATCCATGTTTGTTGGGTGTACCTCTAGAAAAGGTAACATGTAAAGAGAGAATGAATAATAGGAATTAAAACATACAAAGTAAAACTCTAGACTCTAAAGTGAAACATATATTTTGGTTTCTTTCACAGCCAGACCACCAGTTGGATGCATTTGATCAGTTGAGATGGAAGTTAACTGTCTAGTATAACTCACTCATTGCATGGTCCCAATGCAGGCAAAGCAGCACTTGGTTCATTTGTGTAGTGAAGAGGAAAGAGTCCAGCAATGGAGAAGTTGCCCTGCAGCTGCAACCCCTGTCCCTGAGAGATGTAATCCAGTTCCCCATCAGCAATCTGCAGCATCAAACAGCCTAAGGAAAGAAACACAGCACCAGACAGATCCATACTTTACTTCCACCTCACACACACACAAAAACAAATAAACACTACTGCTGTGGAAGCGTGTGGAAGCTCAGTGAGGTTTGCAAAAGGAATCTAGGTCTGTTTCTGAAAGTGTAGATTGATAGAGGGAGGGATTAGAAGATCCTGTTTGCATCTTTCCGCGGATTGTTGCTTAAGTGAAGAGTATTTGCATATCAGATTTGTTTGTGTGACTGTAGAGTTTCCCTCTCATTAAAATAAAATGTAATAAGCCTTTAAAAGGGAGACCTGTTTTTCTTTTTCGATTAATCTTTCACAAATGACATACAACTGTAAACCAAAGCAAACACAGACCATAAAGCTGCTAATTCCATTCATGAAAGCTGTTAAAAAAACAATTTTGAGCACTTTGCCTTATTAGAATCCCTTTTGAAGGATTTATGGCTGGTCCAGGATCAGCCCTATAACCCCCAAACTCTGTCACTAAGCAATCGTAATGACGTCAGTGTTGGTGCTTACCCATTAGCCATTGTCCTTTGAGACTGTATTGGTGTGACACAGGCTTTTACCTCGCCCATCAATCAGTTGAATAACTTCCTCAATGCACAGTGGATGTTGCTGTTGTTGCTGTTGTTGTTGTTGTTGTTGTTGTTGCTGTTGTTGTTGTTGTTGTTGCTGCCACAAATTTCAACCGCAGGCATAGCAGCATAGGCAGAGTATGCTACATGAAGACAAATTGGACAACACTGTGTGCTCTCTAATCTCGGTCGCTGAATGTGTGAAACAAGTAGGCCTGTGCAATCAAAAAAAACTAGAAAACAATCACAAACAGCAGTGACACCTGGCTATTTCTAAAAAAATATGGTGGGTGGGCATGTTTTAATATCTCATCATGTAAAAAAAGGCCTGTCTCTCACAAACCGAGGAAGCAGTGTTAAAATCAAATGTGACTCCAGATTCCCTCGCCATCAGTCTTTTCCATGTATACCTTTTCAGTGGCATTCCATTGCTTGGCAACAGCCTGGCCCCTTTTTAACTTCCTGTCAGTTGATGCCATTCACATACACTGCAACAGGAAATCAACTTGGGTCAATTTAGAATGTTTACATCTGCGCAAAGGTATATTAGATATTTTCACTTTTCATAACAGGTAAGGCACAGGTGTAATTGATTGACTGAACATAAAAAATACTGAATCACAGGAAGCTGAGCTAGTTTCAGGGTCCTGGTGTGGTGCATGATGCCTCACTAGTACAGCTCACTAGGACAGTTAAATGCAGGGATGGTAATGTTGAAAAGATTGCAAGATTTGAAATGGCATGTTCTCTGGGCTCCGTCCCACACAGACGTGCACAACCACCACTGCTTCTCTGCAGTAGAGAATGGACCCCAATTTTACTTCATATATAATTCACCTGTATAAGCAACATTTAATAATATGAGTAAAATAATAACATCTTATTTTTATGTTAACTTCTGTTTATTTTGATTGATCTTAAAAAACATATAGGCTATATATAAAATGAATCATAAGGGTAGAGTACACACAGGGGGGCAATGAAACATTTCATTGGTTCTTTAGTGTCACAAACCATGTAACAAAGATGGTGGGTGCTTTTACAGGAATACAACAGCAATGATGGAACTTTATCGCTTTTTTTTCTGAGCCCACATGTTATTTTTTGGCTTTTAGGGTGTAAATACCATTGAAACAATTTGAAAAAAGAGTATTCATTGGAAATAGTTACCAACCTTTCCTTAAATGTAACTGAGTCATTGTTTTCAAAGAGAATGCCACTTGTTGAGCCCCTGGAGGGAAATTCTCCTTCACATTCCCTTGCAATTTATATACTATGTTTTTTTTTATTCATTTCTACATGTGTAAATAAAGACATTAAGAACATTTATTTCACATCTGCTTTTCTTGTTATGTCGAATCAAAATGTCTTCTGTGAAAAAAGATCTGTTGTCCATGCTGGCTCATTGCAAGGTTTACTGGGAAACTAAAAAAAAATATTAATAATTAGTGTTTGTCATTTTTGTTACTGTAAAATGTCCTGGAGGAAAAGGTTTGTGCAGGTGTAGCTGAATTTGCATTTTGGTTGAAATTTGAGGTTCATTTTGTTAAACACACCTGTTGTACTAACATACAATTTGCCTGATACTCACCTGCGTGCAGGACCCAAACCCATTGCTTTGATAGGAATATTGTGCATTTTGTCAACCACAGCATTCTGGAGGCAAATATACATGTAAATGTAAAAGTCAGTACAAACACACATATTTGATTGAAAATATTTGCATCGTAAAGCTTTCCTCAACTGAAAAAGTACTTGGTGGCCGCTTTCATGATAATTTCTATGATAACATGCAAGTCATGCATCTGATTTAATTTAGTGTTTCAGAAAGTTTTCACAGTGTCAGAATACCTGTTCATTTATCATCAGTGACAACTTATATCTAATTATTTAAATAATCAATTCATTACTTTGTTTTGGAGTTAATGGAACAAAACAACATTCAGGTACAGTATGATGAAAAAAGTTTAATTAAAAGTTTTAAAAAACCATTACATTATTAATTAAGAAGAAGAAAAAATAACTAACCAAAAGAATGAATAAACTACATTTTAACTTCTAATTCATAAATCAAGGTACAGTATTGATGTATCCCCGAATTACAGTATATACTGTATGAAATTTTTTCATCAAATACAAAGTCATTTAATCTGTTTTTGCTGTGTTGCTTTTATTAAACATGAACTACAATACAGATAGGCATTGTAACCTTTCCATAAGATCATCTCTTAATGCAAGTCAAACCAGCTATTAAGCTAACTGAAATAAAACCATGCCAATCTCTTGGTATGGTGAAGGGTAAGTGATGATGGGGGGCTATTTTAATTTCTAAAGACCAAGGGAACATTATCAGGATGCATTGTTTTAAGGAAAACATGTATTTAATTACAATACATTGTCCATTCACATAGAAAATTGGTGTCCTTAAAAGGTTGGAATTTCCTAATTTTATTTTAATTAAGGCATTAAGATCAATTTCCAAAGGATTTTCTTTTATTCCTCTTTTTAATCAACTTTAGCATGGGTGTGTAAACGTATTCAAGCCACTGTACTACAAACATACAAAATACAAATTTGTATCCCTGGATACAGGGTACATGTGGCATTGCTGTATAATCCACGAATATGCCTACAGGGGCTGGCTGTCCATGGGGTGCCGGGCTCCGCCTGCGTCACTGCTGTGCGACGCACATGTCGAGGTGAAAGTGCAAGCTGCCATTTTTTCGAAGGAATCCTGAATCCTATTCCTGATTAGACAAGCAAAGACAAACTGTGAGTCTCACCGTCACTTTTTAGCAGTTTAGTTTAATCTGTTTGCGTACTGAAGACATACTCTACACGAATATTGCAGAAGCTCGGTTTATTTTAACCCGGGTTAAATCGCAGGCTTAGCCCAGGGCTGCACCGGGCTGCAGATGGCTGCTTAGCTCGGCTAGCTAACGTTAGCTGTGGCTGTAAACAAACACTACAGATAGCGAAGAAACAGCAGCTGGTAAACTAGTTGGTTTTTTTCAAGTTTGTCCAGTAGATGTGGTCGATAATTAAGTTAGAGAACAAGCTAACGTAACGTTAAGACGTAACGTTAGGTGGAGCGTGCGGAAGGAGGCAGTTTGAAGCTGCATGTCTGCAGGGTAGCGACACAACTTCAGTTTTGATGACATTGCGAGTTTCTCCAAACTAGGTCGGAGCTCAGTTTCTTTAGAACGGGTCCGGGTCAGTCGGGTCGCGGGGAAACACACACTTAATACCGGCATGTCGTCCTTCTCCGAGTCGGCCCTGGAGAAGAAGCTGACGGAGCTGAGCAGCTCGCAGCAGAGCGTCCAGACTCTCTCTCTGTGGATCATCCACCACCGCAAACACTCGGGCCTCATCGTCAAAGTGTGGCACAGAGAGCTGAAAAAAGGTAAGAACTGTCAGTGCTGATCGTTGCTGCAACGTATGCACAAAATGTTAATTTAGTGCGCCAAAACAAGATATTAGTTCCGTGAAAGATGAGGTAATGTATTAATGTGGCCGGATAGCTACTACAAGTTGTAGTTTACAGCAGTGGTGGCAAATACTACTAATGGACCACACTGAAAATACTCAACTACAATCTAAGGTCCTGCATTCAAAACCTTACTTAAGTAATTCAGTAAGTACCCTCTGCAATATGTGCAGAAATATCACAAGTTAGAGTACTCACTGTGCAGTCAAATGTTCCCAGTCAGTGTTTTGCTAACATGCTGTTTCTAGATTAATATTACTGGTGCATTAATGTGTACTGCTGTAGGTGTTTAAGGTTGTCCTCATTTTAACTCCTCTATATACTGTTGGGTAGTTTAGTCTAAAGCAATGCATCATATTCTAAAAGTAAGAAAAAGGCACCTTAAAACACAACACATCACACTTCGTCAAAAACAGGTCATGTTGACCCGCCTTGGTATTATTGAAGGTGTATTCTGTTTTTGAATGGCTGGACAAATCTGCGATTCAGATGTTTTTAACCTAGTTAGATCAGGATGGAGAGCATAGACCAAAAACCTATTGCTTTTTTAGTAAAGAGGCATAACTTAATCTAAAAAAAACTGTTACTCCACTATGACTATTGCTACATTGACAAAACATACTGGAAAAAAATTGCTGAAGTGCAGTACACAGGTAGGTTTAATAAAACTAATACAACAATATATTAAACTTAACTGCAAACTAATTTAGAGTGCATTTTCCTTTACTTTTGATGTAGTATAAAAGTGATTTTAAATCTTGAAAATATCATGATTTTATGTAACCCTCCAGCTAAAAGCTCCAGGAAGCTGACATTCCTGTATCTGGCCAATGATGTCATCCAGAACAGCAAGAAGAAAGGGCCTGAGTTTACCAAAGACTTTGAGACTGTCCTCGTCGATGCCTGCTCCCATGTTGCCAGGTAGTTGTGATGTTACCATTCTATGCTTTTATACTCCTTCAAATAAGTGTGTGTGGGTGTGTGTATGTTTGTGTGTGTTTGTTGGGACGTAGGTGTCTCACACTAAGTGGGCTAAAACAATAGGCTAACGGTAAATATAACAAATTTGGTACAATCGTCTGGCAACAAAACACTGTTTCACAAATTTGCTACGTTTTCTTGAAACATTGTTTTTTCCTTTTTTGAAGTGTAAAAATTCTCTTTTTAATCAATCTTCTCTCTTCTACTACTGTACTCTACTGTCCCACCCTCCTGCAGTGAAGCCGACGAGGGCTGTAAAAAGCACATGGAGAGACTGCTGAACATCTGGAAAGAGAGAGCACTCTACAGAGGAGACTTCATTCAGCAGCTCAAACTAGCCATAGACGACTCTAACAGTCCCAGGCCTTCAGGTTAGATGACTATTAGGTCATTTGTTTGTTACACCATTACATTTATATGAACAGTATTGGCCATTGGGTGTGTGATACCACAAAATTTGGATTTGTTCTGATGCCAAGTAAAATCAGCGACAGGAACACTAATACTGATACTAACACTTGTTATTAATCAAAGCAGTTAATGTACTATTCAGTGTAGGGAAGTATGTATTGATTCATGTGGTAAATGCATCGTTAATAGGCAGCTTTTCAATATATTTTAATTGCCACTATAAAGTATCAGTAGTACTGTTACTTAAAGTGCTCATATTATGCTCATTTTCAGGTTCTGAAAATGAGTCTTCAGTCTGTGAACAGTGTTTTCTGTTGGAGATGTTAAGTCCCTTTGGACCGGACTTTGGGATTTTTCACTTTAGAAGCCTATTACATGCACAGAAAAACAAAGAAACAAAAAGGAAAGGGAAAGCGCCAAAAAGCATAAAATGAGCCCTTTAAGGTGTCGATCTGCTAACCCCTAGTATTTGTTGCTTCAGACCTTTTATACTGATCCATAACGCACAGTATGGTAGACAAATCCTGTAAACTGTAAGGGTGTTAGTTTACGTATTGTGGGAGGCTTTGACAGTCATAACTATTCTCGTTTTGTTAGAGATGGAATTGCGTGCTGATGACTTAATTTAAAAATAATATCTAAATCAAGTGGAATAGCTTTTTACACTCAAAAGATCATACAAATGCAAACAATTGCTTTTAATTTTTTGGTGTTGTGAAAAGGCCAATTTGTTTTATGCAGTTGTCTCATCTATAGTGTAATATGTAGGTTAAACTACATCATTTAGTTATATTGATATGTTTTTTCTGTTTTGGTCTCCAAACTTGACTTTGCAGAAGAGAAAAAGGCTGTGAAACGCAGCTATCAGAAGATCCAGGAAGAGGAGGATGATGAAGATGACGACTACAGAAACCACATCTCCCCTCACAACTCGGACATCTCTGCAACTCAACTGGTAGGATGTTTTTGCGTTGCTTTTGTTATTTTTTTTCGCTTTTGTTGCTCACCCATCCTTTCTACCTTCCTCTCATTCTCCAGTTTTATTTAACCTCCTCTTTGACTCCTAACTTTCTCCCTCTATTTCCTTTAAACACACTCTGACACACACACTTTCAGACAGAGGAGCTGGTGAAGGCCCTACAGGACTTGGAGAATGCTGCATCAGGCGACGCAGCAGTTCGTCAGAAGATTGCCTCGCTGCCGCAGGAAGTCCAGGACGTTTCCCTGCTGGAGAAAATCAGTGGTAAGATCTGAGAGCTCAGCTTATTCTCAGGATGGATGTGCACTGTTAATCTTTCCTTGTTATTAAAACATGCTTCTAAATTAAATTTTTTGTTAAATGTTAAAATTCCTTATGCAATTTCTTCATCATTAAAATCAGATGCATAGATAATGCAATAACAAAAGTAAAATGATTTGGCTCTGAAAAAATAACAAACAAATTCACTCACAGGCAATGGAAAGTCAAATAAGTTGAGCTTGAAAGAGCTTTAAATAAAGCAATGCAAACAGTGTTGAAGGTAAAATATAAACAAGTAAGAATTGTTAGACAGGGGTTATGGCAATTAGCTTCCTACAGATAGTAACTTTATTCAGTTTACACAGCAATATCCTATACATGATGTTAAAAAAAAAAAAATGTATGAGCCAAAACTAACAAAGTAATTTTTAGTAATATACCATTGTAAAAGAGCCCTGTACATAATGAAAATAAATGGCATATTCTGTGACGTTAACAACCCGCTTTGGCACCAATCTAGACAAGGAAGCGGCAGACAAGCTGTCAGAGACGGTGGACGAAGCGTGTTTGCTGCTTGCTGAGTACAACGGCCGACTGGCTGCAGAGCTAGAGGATCGCAGGCAGCTTGCCCGCATGCTGACTGAATACATCAACAGCCAGAAGGAGGCGCTCATGGAGAGAGAGAAGAAACTAGAGGCAAGGCCCCACATACACAAATACAGCAGTCGACAACATGTTTTCATATTTCAGAAATTACTGTAGCACAGTATAATAACAAGTAAAAAAAAAAAAATACTAGAAAAATAATAATTGTAATAAACCTTAATTATCTTTTTAAAGCCACATTCTGTCACCAAAATGTGTTTCAAACATGTCAGAAAGCTGCAGTAACAAGGTCTTTTTGAAGCAATATTGCAATAACTGTAATTTGTATATGAGTAACAATATTTAGCTAACAACTGTGCTCTGTCGTCTTTACCGCTGCAGGAATATAAGCAGAAACTGGCGAGGGTGACCCAAGTTAGGAAAGAGCTAAAGTCCCACATCCAGAGTCTCCCTGACCTCTCTCTCCTACCCAACGTGACCGGGGGTTTGGCCCCGCTCCCGTCAGCCGGAGACCTCTTTTCTACCGACTGAGAGGTCTCTGCCCAGAAAACCTAGACCGATGCCCCTCCCCAACCAAACCCAGCCCCACGTTTGATTAACAGAAAACTTCCAGCTTTGTCACCAGGCAGAGGATACATGTGGTCAAACCTCTCTTGGCAGCCAGCTCACCTGCTAACTCCAAACCTGCAGGACAAGAGGGAGGAAGGGACATTTAAAGCAAGGTTTGGTGAAGTCAAAATGCTTTGGAGAGGAAAACAGAGACTCTGTCAGCCTGGAGTCTTTCCAGCAGTTGCTCAATCGACAAGGATTCCACTCCACCAGCTTGGAACGACTTTGTTTGTTTCCCATTTGTTTTTATTATTTTTTAATGCTGGAAATGTCAGTGATCTAAGAAGAGGGGCGGGGTAAAGAAGCAAAACTTAGACAGACATGAATGTTTGCTGTCAGGACATGTCTTTCTGTGTGGTATATGGTGGATTCAGTAAGCAAAGGTGGGCCGCTTGCTCTCACAATTCTCAGAGATTGTGACTACACTGTGAAGAGGATTTACCATTAATTAGTTTTTTTTTTTTTTGGTTTTCAGTTGGTGGCTTTTTGTAACCCTTAGGCAGTTTTTATGTGTTTGTAAAATTAGAGAAGATATCAGATTGGGTTCAGTGTATGTTGCTTGTTGAAACAACATTGTCAGAAGCTGCTAGTCAGCACTCAAATTTCAGTAACACTTCATAGAGATGGTGATTAAATTTTGTCCTCATAGTTAAAATCAAAGGACATGATCTGGAGTTTGTGTCCCCATTTGCAAGTGTTTTTTCTCATTAACAGACTAAAACTTTGCAATTCAAAGTTCCTGTTTGTTTTCACACATTCTTTTGAACTTTAAATATGGTAATTATGTAATAAGTGTGTACTAGACAAAGTTTGAGTTTTTCAAATAAATCCTGGAAGTTTGAGGAAACAATTCAAAACAATGTTTGCTTTCCAACAAACTACCTGGTCTGTAATTGTATTAAACCCTAACACTCACAATATCTTCTAAAGCCGCTTACACATGCTCTGCAGTAAAATTGTGACTTAGGGCGCACAGCAGAGCTGCAAAGCGCAGCGCAGGTATATGTTTTCATTGCTTCTGGCATTGGTTGTGCCCTGAAAGGTCAGTGGCAACAAGGTCAAAGTTGAAATAGTTGAAGTGAACTTTGCACACAGCTCTCGGCGGCAATTCCGAGCAGTGTGCGACGCCAAGGGTAACGCTAGTTGGATGGCAACGCTCTCCCCATAGGAAAACAATGGATCGCCCAGCGCAGAGCGGTTTTGACTCGGATAATGTCTAGAGCAAAAAGGTAAGAAATTTGAAAACCAAAGTATATTAAAGTTTAATTTTTTTTTTAAGTCTGTGTATAGCTGGGTAATATGGAAAAAGAAAGTTCTAGATAAGTGACCAGATAAAGTTCTTTAATTAATCACAATGCGTTTTGGTATAAGAACAAACATGGGAAGTAATGTAAAATGGACTGACATTTCCAGCTATTAAATTTAAAATTTGTGTTTAATGATTCACAATATTAACTTCCTACAATATTAAAATTATGAATAATTTATACAAATTGTTCAGTCCTACCTCTTTGTAGATGTTTAGGGATGACTAAAAAGTAGCAGCAACAAATTGACCTCTGCACTCCCTTTCTCAGTTTTTCTTTTCTTTTTTTTAAATGAGCTATACCACATTACAAATCCTTTAATTGAGATAAGGTCAGGAAGTGTAAGTTTTTTCCCAAATCATTTTTTAGGCCAGAACAATATGTATAATTTGTTAAGCTCATATTTTATTTTCAGTTGTCTTGTAGACTAAATACTCATCGGAATGATGAATGTTTATGGCTCATGTTGCTGATGAGATGAGTGCTTTTAAAAAAGAAGACTGTTGCTGTAACATACCTGCTGATTCTACAAGCTTGGGCGAGAAATGGTGCCGCAAAATCCTTTTTAGTAAACTCTCGGATTGATTGGTGTCTTCCAGCACTCTGGTACAACATTTTCAGACGGCATGTAAAAATGTGAATCAAAGCAGCGTTTGTGAAAAGAAAGGTGTTGATGTAATCATTTCAGTCATTGGTGTAGTCGCAGAACAGATATGTGGGTCTGATTTTGGGGCGTTAAAATTACACCCAATGTGAAACTTTCTGTGGCTTCGGATGTTAAAAAAAGTTTAAAGAACAGAGAATAGTTTTATTTTTTACCCATTATTTGCTTCACTCTTGATTAAAATATGATTTACAGGGAATTAATGATAAAAAAAGTGTCCAATGCAACCACTGCATGTCAAGAACAGTGGTAGAATGTAACTAAGTACACTTATCAAGTACTGTACTTTGCTAATCTGTAATCTGACAACTTTAGTTACTAGTTACTTTAGAAAGGAAAATGTTTGCACACAAAACACGTAGTTTATAAAATACGTTTTACAATAAATTAAACTACTTAGTTGAGCTGAAATCATTCTCTGATTTAGCAGTTAGTTGATTGACAGAACTGTCTGGATAGTTACTAAAATGTGAGGATTTGTCTTCATTGTGTACTTTTACTTGTAATACTTTAATTTTCCTGATGATACAATTTCAATGCAGGACTTCTACTTTCAACAGAGTATTTTTTTACAGTGTGGTATTAATACTTTTACTTAAGTAAAGGATCTGAATACTTCTTCCACCACTGGTCAAGAAGGTTTCCAGCAACATTTTGACCCAGGTGTGCTTTACTGTAGATATTAGTTAGATCTTTTCTTACCTAGCTTGCTGTGTGGCATGTTTCTCTCTGCAGAATCATGCTGTACTAGCATGACTCTACCAGTAGGAGTAGTGCTTTTCTGTAATGAAAGTGATTCAGTGGATGGCAATAAACTGGAACCATTTGAGCATACGTGTATTTTATTTATAAAAGTCATTATAAAAGGGATATATAATTCTGCAAGAAAACACAGACAGTTTCCTGTAGGCTTTCTGTCTTATTACTTTTTTTTAGTTTCTGCCCTTTATAAACCTGTTATACAGTATGAAATGAAAAAGTGAATACAGTAGATTTCTACATTAGGTGACAGTCAGACATATACATTATGCTTGTTCCCGACAGCTACTGTACATGGTGCACACACAGTGCAAAAACTCAACTATTTTTTAGAGATGCACCATTACTGACATACATTCCAGATATACTGTCCATCAATTTGTACACATTTCCCTAGAGCTAGGTCTCACAATATCAGTAATAATTTGACGTCAGCATAATAATCATACATAAGTTTTTAATGAGGGGAAGAGTTGGTTAAAATGCATCAGTGATGAGGGAAGGTACAGTAGTGTGAATGATAGTAATAGATTTAAAAATGTTTGAAAAGTGTTTCAGATCAGCATTGTATGTCTGTGGATTAACAGCTAAACAAACCATAGCCATGCCACATCTCACTTCTTTCATTGTGAAATTGAGAAATCAACCTGTAATGGTTGTGTGGTGCTTCAGGGATTACCTACACACAACCAACCACAACAGTAAACTTTGATTTTAAACTACTCAGATGGTTGTGCATAATGCCGCCTATGGTTTTTGAGACAGTATGCTGTACCAAAAGTCAGGGTCAGAGGTTTCTGCCTGCTAAAAGAATTTTTTCCTTGTCGCCATGACACCAAATGATCTTGGGGGGAATTGTTGGGTCTCTGTAAATTATAGTGGGGTCTACATCTACTCTACTCTTGTTACTGGTCTACTTAATTGAATCGACCATAGACAGCTTTAAATTGTTTATCTATAGAACTTATCATTGGAATGGTGGGTGATGTTCACATAAGATTCTGTAAGGTCATAATGAGCCATTCTAGAATCTAGAATATTGGTTGTGGAAGTATAAGTATTACACACAACTAGAAGCACTTGTTGAGAGTCAGGAGAAAAACCTGTACCTAAGTTGTAAGGAGTAACAGTCTTCATACAGAAGAGTAAAGATGTCGGTGTATAATGAGCTCCGTCTGGAACAAGAGCTTTGTGATGCGGTGATCAGAGTGGACAATGTTGAATTTCCCACGCACAAAATCATCCTCTGCAACTGCAGCCCGTACTTCAAGTAAGTGAGTTGTAGGATGTTAACAAGGGGAAGCTGCTGGATTTCAAGTTGTGCATGATTTAAAAAGGAGAGAACCACCTTACAAATCACAACCCATATATCTATGCAGTGGCTGGATGCACCTAATGGGTTTTTTTCTTTATTATGTTATTATACTACGTGTGAAAAAGAAGGAAAAATGCAGACCACTTAATTTTGAAACCCTTGTTTTTTCCTGTTTCACAGAGCCCTTTTTACCCACTGGTCAACCCCAGACAGTCGGGTCTTTGACATTCCCAATTTGTCACCTGACACGATGAAGCTCATCATTGAGTTTGCCTACACTGGCTTTGTTCCTGTGACACAAGACATTGTACAAGAGCTTTTTATTGCAGCGGACCGGTTCAATGTAGTGGGCATCATACAGGCCTGCTGTGACCTCTTGGAGAAGCAGCTGACCCCACAAAACTGCATCGGCATCTGGTGGTTCACAGACATCTATTACACCCCTGAAATGAACCACAAAGCCTTCCTTTACATGCTGTATCACTTTGAGGAGATTGCTGCCACCTCAGAAGAGTTCCTGCAGCTCTCTGCGCAGGAACTTGCCAAAATCATTGCAGATGACCGACTCAGTGTGAAGCATGAGAATACTGTGTTTAGGGCTGTCCTTCGCTGGATCGCTTACGCAACTGAGGAACGCAAAGAAAACCTCGCTCTGCTTTTGTCCAATGTAAGTGAGGAATGAACAATTACACAAAAGTCAAAACTGAGACCATAATGCATTGAGTCCCATTCCAGACCAAGCAACAAGTTGTGTTTTCTCTTTACAAAAATGCAAAAGGCTTAATGAGTTAGTTAAGAAGAAGAGAGATGTAAATATATCTGCGCAAGCTCTATTGTAGGATTACAATGAATCTAGTAATAGACGTATGACAAATGTTTCCTTTACATTTTGGAAGACTTTTGTAGGCTGTAAAAATGATGTGGTGAGAACCAAGACAGGTCTGAATTTGAGCTAAACAACAATCTACAACTTTTTGGTTAAATTAATAAATTACAGTAACTGGTGTGAGTTAAGGTTGAACAATCCCCAGATGAGCAATGTAAAGAAAATTGGACTATAATGTGTTTATAATCTAAATAATCTAAAAGTCTTTTCAGATAAGACAGATACTGGATGTTTCTAGGCAAATATCAATATTTGTGTGTGAAGAAAAATCCAGTACAATGTATTGGCCAATGTTAATTTTAGTATTTTTTGTAGTACAATATGTTAGTACATGTGATTATATTAGCAATGTCAAAGTATTAGTTGGAATCCATTTTATACAATTTAATTCCAACTTCTGTCCTCATGTCTCTGTGCAGGTCAGGCTGGCTTTAATGAGTCCAGAATACATCACAGACAGTGTGAGCGACAATGAACTGGTGAAGGCAAGTAAAGATTGTCGACCGATTCTTCTAAGGGCCCTGGAGGCCATGCTTGACCTGCGAACAGAGGGACTCTCTGATTCTATTTCCTATAACCCTTTGGCCCGCTCACGACTGCCCTCTGCCATCCTGTTAGCTGTTGGAGGCTGGAGCGGAGGCAGTCCCACCCATGGTATTGAGGCGTACGATGTCCGTGCTAACTGCTGGGTCAATGTAACAAACGAGGAGGAGGCTCCTCGGGCCTACCATGGCACCATTTTCCTCGATGGATCAGTTTATTGTGTTGGTGGTTTCGATAGTGTGGAGCAGTTCAGCTCTGTGCACAGGTTCGACCTGGGCACACACACCTGGCAGGAGGTTACACAAATGCATTCGAGTCGCTGCTATGTCAGTGTAACCGTGATGGACGGGTGCATATATGCCATGGGAGGTTTTGATGGACATGATCGACTCAGAAGTGCTGAGCGCTATCAGCCCAATATCAACCAGTGGATTTTAATTGCGCCCATGCACGTAAAGAGGAGTGATGCCAGCTGCACATCCCTCCATGGAAAGGTGGGTGGTGTCAAAGAGCAGCTCTTTAAACAGAGATTGGTTAATGTTGTTCAATACTTCAGTGGAAGTCTTAAAAGATTACTTATTACCACTTTAATTCTCTCCAGGTGTACATTTGTGGTGGCTTCAATGGGAGCGAGTGCCTGTCATCGGCTGAATGTTACAACCCAGATACCAACCAGTGGACACTGATTGCCTCCATGGCCAGCATGCGCAGTGGAACTGGGGTCATTGCCTATGCAGACCATGTCTTTGCGGTAAGCACGTCTTCACACCGCTGATTCTCCCATCAAAACACAGAAACACTTTGAGATTTCGAGGCATGAAAAGATGTTGTTGTCAACATGTGCTTTGGGGAAATTGTAATGACCCTTTTCTGATAATTTCAAAATTAAAATTTACTTTAGTTGCCGCCCTATATAGACAATAGTAATGCACTAAACAAATGCAATGTCTTCAAGAACTCATAGTAACCTCTTTTGTGTGGGTTTCAATGGACAGTTTTAATGAAAAACAACTTTGTGCAAAACAGTAATTCTTGTAATATTTTGGATGGAAAGTTGTCAAATCTAAAAACAGCCAGAAAATATTAACAGTTTTCAGATTCAGAGTGCTGAGTAGGCTATGAAATGAGAAAGAAAGAAAGAAAGAAAAATAGTTTAGTAATAATAAGACTTTATATTTAAACTTTTCTCTTAAAGGTTGGTGGTTTCAATGGAACCAGTCGTCTACACACTGCTGAGGCCTACAACCCCCACACCAACACCTGGCACGCTGTGCCCTCCATGCTGGGCTCTCGAAGTAACTTTGGCATCGCAGTGATCGATGACCGTCTCTATGTGGTCGGGGGCTTCAACGGCTTTACCACCATCCCACACGTTGAGTGCTTTGATGTTGAAACTGGTGAGTGGTCTGATGTCCGTGACATGGAGCTCTCCCGCAGCGCCCTAAGCTGCTGCGTGGTGTACGGACTCCCCAACTTGGCCGAGTATGCTGCCCCTCATCACTCCCTGCACTCTCTGGATGAAGTGGAATGAGGAAAATCCACCTCACTATGAGCTGTATTGTTTTGTGAATAAATGTCTTTATGCATCAAATTACAGCAGTGCTTCTGTAACTCCAGTAATAACATTTAATAAAATGTTCAGTTTTTGTGACTCAACTTTATGTTATGGGGCCATTAATGGTCCACTGTGAGTTTTTACCTCCCTGCTGAATGGTAAAAAAGAAACAAAAAACATTTTTCCTTGGAGAAGTGTCAGAATACCCCAAAAACAGTCAAAGTGCAGACAAGCAGACAATGTTAGACCGTGGGGACAACAGCTGCTCTTCTTTACCCACGGACTGGTCAGGGTAACCTCAGTGCAGCGCAGGTTGTTAGTCTGCCAGCTGGGGACTGAGGATAGGAAGGAGAGACAGAGTTCCCTTGCTTCTGCTAAACAGTTGAAATAATTAGCTTTGCTAAGAGTAACGATTTATGGATTTATTCAACTCCTCACTCTCATCTGAACTTGTTCCTGATTATTTTTTAAATGGCAGTAGTACAACATCTAGACTCTGATTTTTTTCCGGCCACTCTCAAAACTGCCATTCCTCGCAAAGGTCTTAAAAAAATTGTAGCAGAGCATATCATTTCTTTTAGGAATATTCATGGTCTCTTTGAGAAGTTTCAGTCGGGTATTAGGGTAGGTTATATGATCTTCTCTTAGCAGCTGATGTCAACACTGTATTACTCCTGTTTGATCCGTCTGCAGATTATGAAACTGTTGTTCATAATATTTTAATTGAATGTATTAAAAATTGGCTCGGCAACTCATGTTTGGTTTGAGATTGGTTCTGTTATATGTGGTAATTGGTAATTGTTAGCTTCAGTACCACTAAAATATGGGGTTTCACAAGGATCCATTCTTGGGCCCTTGCTAATATAATATATTCTGCTAAATTCAATGTCATGTTTCACTCAGTAGAACTCTAGATTTAATAAATCAGTAGTTATAAAAATGTGTGAACCGCAGATAGACAAGCATTATCTGAAAAAAAAACCCCACTTTTATTAACTTTACATGGAGCTAAAATGAATGCTGAATTATGTTGGCCAAATGAGTTAGTGTCTATTTATGTTAGTTGGAAGAAATTCTAACTGATCTTTTAGAAGAACTAGATGTTTACCGGTAAGCTTGGCTCTTTTAAACTTAACAATATGTTAACAAAGGGTTTCCTCTGACAGTAGAAAACAGTTGAAGAGCTCATTTACCTCGTTGTCTGTCATTTAAAATGTAAATAAAAGTAAACAGACATTTCACAATTCTGTCACTTCTTGTGATAGATTCATCATGTTTTACCATATGTTGACATGTTGACTTGTGGTGTTTGGGGATATCAAACATCCTACATTAGTTTATTTAACTTAGTTCCCGGAAGAGCTGTGAAGGTTAATTATCAGCTAAATAAAAAGCCTTTCTTTAGGAGTCACACATTAGGATTCAGGAGTATTATCTGTTTAAACCAGATCTGTTGGGCCCAAGGTACCCTTGCAGGTAAATTCATCAATTTCCAATGCATGTTCAAAAATGTTTTATCTATTACTTTTAACTTACTATTTCAACTATTTCAACTAGTCAGTATGTTTAGTTAACCATTTCAGCCACATAAGGCCCATACACACAGGAAGCGATAACTGACTTGCGTCAATTAACACGCCTCAACAGATGTGTCTAAAATGATGCACACTATTGCACACTGCAGGCATCAACTTTAAAACGGCAACACCGCAGAACTAGGAGTATTTTTAAAAAGGTCGCTATTTAGGCAATTTTTTCGTATATTACAGATACCTCTATCAGTGGGGGCATTAAACTTACTGAAACGCTTTCATAAACATAACTGAAACGCTTTTATAAACATTACTGAATTGCTATAAGGAAACACTCTCATATAAACCATTGAAAGTGAAATCCTTTTTTAGTTGTGAGGAGTTGCAGAGCTTTGCAGCAATTCTGCACACGGCAGATAGTGCAGGACAGGAGGTCGAGCACAGAAAGAAACTAAAACATACGGTTAATTTTTAAAATAAAATAGACCGTGCACACTGCAGATCATATTTCTCTGCACAACACCTTGAAAACACAGCAACATTGTTTCCCCTCTAGTCCTTTGGATGGAAACAAACTGTTGTTGTTTTGTAGTTCTATTCTACATGGATTAATGATATCTCGTGGGTCCTCATGACTTCAGCTGTCAGTCATGGCCACAGCCATTCCGCAACAAATCTGGACCTGGTGGGTGTTGACAGACGGTGGAGCACGGAACCGACACAGCGGAGCCGTTCCGTAGCCGTTCTGCAACCGGTGGAAATTGGGGCTTACTATGACACTTTCACCACTTATTTAGACGTGCTATAGGCTACTATAACTTTTTATTAATTTTTGAAAAAACTATACTAGACGCTTTTTTTACTTTTTTCAACACACTAAATTATCACTTTGCTATCACTTTTTTTGAGCTATCATACTATGACTTTTTTGCTGTGCTATACTGATTTTTTTTGTAAAACATGTATTTTTGGAATTTGTTTACATACTATACTACAACATTTTTAATCACTTTTTTTCAACAAACTATAATATGACATTTTTATTGACATTTTTTATACACTGAGTTTTTTCAACATTCTTACTACGGCTTTTGAATGAACATTTTCGACATATCATACTATGGCTTTTCCGACATACTATGCTATGACTTTTTTTGTCACTTTATTACATAGTATAATATTACTTTTCTTTTTTTTTTTCTTTTTTTTTTACTGTTTTCAGCATACCATACCATGGCTTTTTAAGGTCTTTTATCAACATGCTATGCTGGGACCATTATTGACATAGTTATTTGGTGGCAGAATAGAAAGCACTGCTCCAACAATGAACCAGTCACTGGAGACCCAGGTTTTCCTAGTCTGGTTTTGTTGTCACCATGATTTTCTTTCAACATACTGTACCATGACTTTTTTATCACTCATACTGTACTATGACTTTTCACTATATTGTATTATGAACACACACTACACTTAGATTTTTTTTTACATAACATACCATGACATTTTTATTACTTTTTCAACATAATGTACAATGTTTATCATAACACTTTTTCCTACCTACCAAGCATAGTATTTGTTATCACTTTTTTTTGACATACTATGATTTTTTAAAACATTCTATACTATGGTTTTTCAACATATATACTCTTTGATTTATTTTCGACCTAATACACCATGATATTTTTATCACTTTTTTTAAACATACATTTTGACATACTATACTATGACTTTTTTCTTTTTACTATACTATGATTCTTTAAAAATGTTTACACTATAACTTTTTCAACCTACCATACTGTAAGTTTTAATGGCTTTGTTCAACATACTACACTATGACTTTTAGTATCACTATTTAGTATTTAGTATTATTTAGTAAAAGTGTGACCATACCATAACTTTTTTTGACATACTATACTATGACTTTTTTTTTTACACACAATTTTATGTATTTTTTCAACATTCTATACCATGGCTGTTTCAACATACCACATTTAGACTTTTTAATGGCTTTGTTCAACATACTTTACTCTGACTTTTTCCACTTTTTTATTATACTATAACTTTGTTTTCAATTTTTTGACATATTGTACTATGACTTTTTAACGATATTGTACTACAATTCTTTTTTTTAACGTTCTATACTATGGCTTTTTGACATACTATTCTATGACTTTATTAATGGTTTTATTTGACAAACATTATCACTACTTTTTTTTTCTTCCTTTTTTTGACATAACACATTATTCAACATACTATACTTTTACATGTTTTTCGACTTTTAAATGGCTTTTTCCAAATGCTATTCTATGACAATTCTTAACATAAATTCTTTGGCTGCACAGTGGCTAGCACTGCTCCAACAGTAAAGCAGCAAGTATTCACGGCAGATGCAGGTTCCATACCAAGTCTGGGCTTACCCTTGTCATGTTTTTTTTTTCAACACACTACACTTTGATTTTTTTCGACATAACATACCACAACATTATTATCACTTTTTTCAACATAATGTACAATGTCTTTTAAAACACTTTTTCCTAGTATTTGTTATCACTTTTTTTTGACATACTGTGATTTTTTAAAACATTCTATACTATGGCTTTTTCAAAATACATACTCTTTGATTTTTTTTCCGACCGAATATACCATGATAGTTTTATCACTTTTTTTAACATACATTTTGACATACTATACTATGACTTTTTTCGTTTTACTATACAATGTTTCTATAAAAATGTTTACACTATAACTTTTTCAACCTACCATACTTTAAGTTTTTAATGGCTTTTTTTCGTATTACATAACGTATTCACATAACACATTATTCAACATACTATACCTTTACATATTTTCCGACTTTTAAATGTCTTTTTCCAAATGCCATTCTATGACAATTCTTAACATAAATTTTTTGGCTGCACAGTGGATAGCACTGCTCCAACAGTTAACCAGCAAGTATGCAGGTTCCATACCAAGTCTGGGCTTACCCATGTCAAGGTTTTGTTTTCAACACACATCACTTGGATTTTTTTTGACTTAACATACCATAACATTATTATCACTTTTTTCAACATAATATACAATGTCTTTTAAAACACTTTTTCCTTCCTACTGTACATAGTATTTGTTATCACTTATTTTTGACATACTGTGATTTTTTAAAACATACTATACTATGACTTTTTTTCATTTTACTATACTATGATTCTTTAAATATGTCTACACTACAACTTTTTCGACCTGCAATACTATGAGTTTTTAATGGCTTTGTTCAACATGCCATACTATGATTTTTTAAAACTTTTTTCGACATACTGTACCATAACCTTTTTTACTTTTTTCGACATACTATACTATGACTTTTTTTGACATATCATTTTCATGTCTTGTTTTCAACATTCTATACCATGGCTTTTTATCACTTTTTTCAACATACTGTACAATGACTTATATAACATATTTCTTTCTATATAGTATAGTAAGACTTATCAACATACTAAAACTTTTTTGACATACTGTACTATGACTTAAACATTCTATAATACGGCTTTTTTGACATACCATACTATGACATTTTACCACTTTTTTTCAATGTACTAAACTTTGTCTTTTTTCACTTTTTATGTGAATTGCCAGATGCTTGTTCGCTAGTTATCTGACCAACAATCAATTAAATTCAACAATCTTTGCGCAGCGCTGCTTTCTGCTCCTTTAATACTAAAGACTAAATGAAGCCCAAGCACAAAGAACATTCCTTCACACAGCACATGTTTTTCTTATGGTCATCATTCATCAGTGGTTTGCCTGTGCCATTGGATTTAACATAACAGTTTATTTTACATACAGAAATGTCAGAAATAATGGAATCAATCGCTTCTGATTGAGTATGTTCTTGTGGCAACGTAACACAAGTCAATTACTTCAAATTTGAGTCTTACAATATGAAAGTGCATGAATAAGACAATACAACAAGTGTACAATAAATGTGTAAAAATAGGTATTCTTTTTGCTGTTTTTGATGTTCTGTATTGTTGAAAATTATGAAGAATTTCCATTTTTGTTTGTATTTTCCAAGGGTGTTGTAGATTGTTTATTTTAGATACTGTAAGACCTGAGATACATGTGACAGATGTACAGTATCTGAACCATCATGAATAATATATGTATTATTTTACTATTTATAAAGCGACCCTTAAAGTTGACCCATTTTGGATCCCAACCCCACCTAAAAACAATGGCCCTCCTCCTCAGTCAGCAACGCTTTGAGATACCTACACTTAATAATAACATCACAATAAGGACACTGAGAAAAGCAAATAACCTCTTAGCTGACACAAATCACACAAAACAAAAAAGATGATCTTACCTTTAAGCAGATTTGCAACCCCACCTGTTGTCTTTGTCTTCATCAGTTTCCCATTCTGTTGTGTTGTCCTTGGTTGTCACGTTGTGTTCCACTGTAAACAGTGTAGATTTCAACAAAGAAACAAACAACCTTTTAGAAAAAATATTGCATCTGCAACAGCTGCCACTTTAACTAAAAGGGAGTTTTGTGTCTTGATGGAAACATTTGATTTACAGTATTAATACCAATGCAAACCAATGCAAATGTAGAAATAAAAACAAATTGTCAATTTTTCACATGAACTACTCTACTTGATCTGAAAGCATTTTGGGCAGACAGACAGACAGACAGACAGAAAAGTTACATAAATGCATACATACATACATGCATACATATTAGTGCTGTCAACGATTCAAATATTTAATCACAATTAATCGCATTAATGTCATAGTTAACTAGCAATTAATCACACATTTTGATCTATTCTGAACATCCCTTGATTTCTTTTTGTCCCATAACTTTTTCTCATTTTAATGTTCTTATCAACATGGAAATGTGTATTGGCTTGCTTTGTACAAACGTTTTTTTATAGAAAACAACATTGGCATATACTGTATACATACTTAAATACTTTATTCATTCCTGCGGGGAAATTTAAGTATCCAGTACCTCACACCCAAACACACACATTTCCAACAGTTTCCCATGATAAATTAAATGCAAAATTTCTTTACATGTACACAAACACCACAAGACAACAAATTACACCATTTTCTTTTAGTAAATTTGATCCAAAGTTAGCAGATTTGATCATTTTCTTCATCAATACCAATAAAAAATGCTTTCCTAGAAGTGAGAGGAAGCGCTGCTCCCTTTAACAAACAATTGATTTACTCACAGCTTTGGCATTTACATTTAAATGTAAAGAAATCAAAAGCAGTTCCAGTACCAGTTCCACAGATCACAAACCATAACCACTCTAAACTCAGATATGCACTGACTTCACTTCACAGACTACCCCTGCCCCCAGACTTTCTTCTTCCCACCTACTGTGCAATACTTAATATATAATACTTTAGAAAACACTGAAATACTGTGTAATTTCATTGCTGTACAATATTTAAATATATTTATCACTTGACAACTGGAAATTCTGTGAAATTTCATTACTGTGCAATATTTAATAATTACATTTCATAACTGTGCAATATTTAACATGTAATGCTTTTGATTCACCAATAATTGTGCAAATTGATAACTGTTTAATATTATTTTCATAATGCGTATACAAACCATACTTATCTTTTTCTAACTATTTTATATATGTACAGTAAACACTGTAGTTGTCTCTGGAACTGTGCCCCTCCCCCACTTAATAACATTTATTATCATCATTAATAATGGTTTTCTAGCCTACTAAAGAGGCACTGGAACGGTAAGTCAAGACAAAAATCATATTTTTGTGGAAATTATATTAGTATGGTACATTCAAAAATAATATATGGATAAAAATAATAAGAAAAAAAAGCTTCAAGCCACTACGAGCAGCCTTGTAATCTTCACGTTCTGTAGTCCCATTAAACCATTTTAAAACTATCAACCTGCTAGGGACTGCAGATGACAGTTAGCCTTCATGGCTAAATGTGGCACATTTACATGTTGGACTCTGTTCAATCTATGTTGATTAATGTGTGTTGTCCCTTTTAAATAATTAAATCTAATAAACAACAACAAAATAAAAAGCAATCTGGTGATAGACTTGTGTACGGGCTCATTCCTTTACAACAACATTGCTGAAGCCCTTGATGTTCTTCAGTTTGTTGCTGTCAAAGTTCACCAACAGCACCCTGGAGCCGGCACTGGTAGGACTAAACTCAACCCTGGCCTTGGCTTTCTGTTCTGGGTCCACAGTTCCAATCCTGCAAAAGTCATACACAATACACAATGAGCACCACCAAAAATCCAAAATGAGTTTCCTGTTTTCTACCACTTGTGTTCTTGTTTAAACAGCTCAGGAAAAACATTTGAAATTGTACAAATGACATATTAGCTTTTAAAATGTTCTTCTTGTAACTTCTTGTAATCACAGAACGGCATCTCATACAGTACTTAGAGCAAGTAAGTAAGTACTTTTTTTTTTACTGAAATGTAAATCGTTCTGTGATCTTGGATGCATTTGTGTTTTTGTTAAGACTTCAAACAACATTTTGTACATCAAACTGCAAATAAACTGTAATAGGAATTGGATGACACAAGAAAAAACCATAAAGTACTGTATATAGAAATGTTAAAAGAAATTCCAACAGTTGGAATGGAGTTGACATACCTCGCTGTTATGGGTTTGCCGTTAGTGAGGCCGACCCCCTCTACAGTGAAGCTGCAGTCCTGCAGCGTCTTTGGTAAGGGGTTCCACAAGGTCAGCTCTGCTGTCACAGACTGATTTACTTTGGCTTCTCCCAGCAGCTGCAGAGAAGTGTTCAGATAAATCCATTCATTCCTCATTCAATAATATACAACTGAAGAATATTATTAGACAGTTTTATAGGCTATTAAAAAGACAAAAAGTTGAAAGGTTTTACTTGGTTTTAAAATGCAAACGGCTGTGCTTTGAGCTCATTTACTCTGCCATCTTACTTTGTTGTGTTTAGGTGAGGATGTAAAATTATGTATTTATTTGGTATTTCTAAAATGTTACACTAGAGAGCTTTTTTATTGCTCATGCATACATTTCTTTCTTTCACTCATACCTTGATCTCTATTTCTGGCTCATCCAGTACAATGGTCTTCTCAGCCTTATGGTATTCTACAACCTGCTTGTCGATGGCGATGGCTGACAGCTTGATTAACCTGTCAGAGGTAATCACTGATCCATAACGGTCATAATCCAGTCTGAGAAAAAGGTGCCTTTCTGAAAAATAACATACATAATGATCATACTAAATACGGTTATTAAAACTATTAACTATTGCAATTTAGCACAAGAATGGGATTTGGGATATATACATAAATAAAATGGTGGTGTAAAGCGTTTGCACTAATATTGTAGCTAACCTTCTCCAGATGGTACCTCCACTTTTCCTGAAACAAATCCGCAGCTGTTCCCTAGTTTTCCATTGTAGCTGACAGCTTCAGCGAAGAACAGGAAGGTGCAGGTCCTTGCCTCCACGCAGTTATTAGTGAGGACAGCGTACACCTCAAAGTCCGAGCCAACACTCATGTTTTTAGCCAGTTTGATCTAAAATGAGAATTATAAGATAATTTGATTAATTAAAGGCATGGACTATACAATAATATGAATGCATTTTTCCGTTTTTAATTATAAGCAGGTAGTTCTTTAGCATGTTGAAAAGGATGATCCTGGGATCTTTGGAACAGAACATGCTGATTCATTTCTTTATGGTCAAATGAACTTCCAGCATAGTCATATCAATTAAACTTAAATTAGGTTTCCATCTAACCACCCATCTATTCATCTGTCTGCCTAAAGGGGACACTTAATGAAGCTTGTTTTCATATTAGGTTACATGCAATTGTCATCTAACAACCAGATGTGCATTGTATTTCTGTCATAGCAATCTTGGTCTCTTCCAACTTGTGACTGGTGTTCCTCCTTCTTGGCACAGTTTGCCTATGTGGAGCTGTAATGCTGTCTCGTGATGCTTTGTAAACTCTGATCATCAATCAATAAAACATGAATTACGTTAACATGCACATCATATTGTGTTTTTTGCCCTTATTCCGCAAATGACGATATTCCGACTAAGCTGTTTACATGACCTGTGTCAAATTTGGAATATTGTCATATTTGGAAAACTAGTGAAATATTGGTGTGCATGTAAACACACTCATTGTGTCCATTGTCAGAGCTCTTTCATAACTAGATCTGACCTATCTATGCAGTAACCTTTAAATCAAGTTACTTCAGAGTTCTTTTCTACAATGTGTTTTTACAGTATTTGCTCAACCACCTGTATTTTATGAACACACCTTGAGAGCGAGTCCCGGCTCTTCTCCTAGTTGCTGTAGCTTGTTGTGGTGTTGAGCCTTTTCATACACCTGCCTCTCCTCCTTTGAGCCTGAAAACCATCAGAATCAAGCCAAATGCAACAGCCTTGGTTAGGCTCCTATGTAAAATAAACAGGTAATCTCTTTTAAAACTATCATCACAGATTGGATAGACATAGAGCTGTGAAACAAGATAAAGTATGGGGCAACGCCTGCGAGCTAGTTTAGGCAGCCAACTCGAGCTGCACCACTGCACACACACGTGACATGCCTCATTCCCCGTATCATTTACAAAAACAGAACCCCTCAATCTGGCGGTCTCTTTGAGCTACACAATTTGTTCATCTCTTACTTGTCAATGCTCATACTGCCCTGCCCCTATATCACAATACAGTATCACAATAATTGGACAATGTTTTAATCAAAACATTGAAGATGCATTTAGGATCCATTTTAGTGTGTGTCTGTGCACATGTGACTCTGCAGTACCTTCCGGATACTTGTAATGGTGTGTAATGTCATTTCTCTCATCTGAGCCCACAGCTTTGGTGCTGATGAAGCGTCCAACACAGTTGGAGTCAGTTGAATCCCTGAACTTGACAGTCTCTCCATTTGACAAGCGCACCAAATCCACAACATCTGCATTCACCTGAGTCCAAACATGTCATGAGATGACATGAAATAAAACTGATTGACATCACAATCCACATTCATTAACACAGTTTTACAATTTTTGACAAGCACTTGACACAACCTCTAAAACAGGAGGAAATATTTTGATATTCACATATTGTTGTGTGTTACATTCCATTTGATGAAAACTGAAGCAGTATCTCTTATCTGAAGTCATAAGTTTTTACACAGATTTCCTCCCTGAAGAATGAAGAATGAATAATTTTCTTTGTGTTTCTCTTTAAAATGTAACACTAAAAAGTTTAAACAAAAACTCACCTCAGCAAAAATAAAGGGAGTATCATACTTCTTGGTTAGATCACCTTCCCTGATGGCCTTAAGAGAGGACGGTCCGCAACAGAAAACACCTGACATCATCACATACCCACAGAAAGACAGGGTTTACTTCAGCAAGTGTAACATATTTAATGCCATGCAAGTTGTTCAAGTGGCAAAATACATTAAAATACAATGGGGCTTGAAAGTTTGGGCACCCTGCAGAGTTTATAGTGTGAACTGACCGCCTTGGCAACTATCCCAGCTTGTAAACGCTTCTTGTAGCCAGCCAAGAGTCTTTCAAATCTTGTTTGAGGTATCTCCGCCCATATGCCTTAACAAAGTCTTCCAGTTCTTTGAGATTTCTCGGCTGTCTGTCACACACTGCTCTTTTAAGGTCTATCCATAGATTTTCAGTTATGTTGAGGTCAGGAGATTGTGAAGGCCATGGCAAAACCTTCCTTTGGTAAGGGGTTCCACAAGGTCAGCTCTGCTGTCACAGACACCAGTTTATAGCATGCACCGGCCCCTTCCAAAGGGGCCGGTCTATGCTATAAACTCTAAAGGGGGCCCAAACTTTTGCAGACGCAATTTCATTGTTTTTTTTCTGTTATTTTGAAAGAGTAAATGATGGAAACAAAATCTTACTTTTAGTGACATATAATACAAATGCCTAATCTGTCATTTGATGCCTTTTCATTTGATGATTTTTCCATCTTTTCTTGGCTTCTTTGTGCACATTAATACAAATCTTTACCTGGGGTGTCCAAACTTTCAAACCCCACTGTAAGCCACTCATGCAAGATATGTTTGGTTACATTCAAAAAGAATGGGCCGGTTGTTGCTTTACAGTCAGTAGTACAAAACAGAGGAGTGACCAAAATATAACACCTAACAGCACCTAACCAGATTTGATACAAGTGACATGCACAGTAACAGGTCTGAAGTCTCTAAAAATGTCAAATCATCTGTGTCAGGTGGATTGGCAAAAACAAAACTGTTTTTGGGGATGTGTGGTTTATACTTTGTATCTCTTTTTTCTTACTGTGTCAACAAGAAATACCTCAAGATAAGTCATGTGCACACACACAAGCTGTCTGGTGGGACACAACCATGCTTAAAACATGTGATTTCTGGCTAAAGCTGAACTGAGCACCATGGTTAAATATTGTGACTTGGCATGCAACTGCTTATGACGCATCTTTGTGCCAATTTTGATAGAGTTACAGTTAGAGTTAATTCTCATGAAGTGTTTACCTTATATGGTCTTTGTTCTGAAACTAGTCTGCCAAGGCAGCATGGAAACTTTTAATTCAGTCCTACATACAGGACATTCTCTTTGAAAACTTTTTGAATGGTTTTGGGAAAACACCCGGACATTAAAATCAAAGTTTACCTTCACTTTTCTCCTGTGGGGTTGGGTCACTGGCTTGCCACCCATCGAACTCTTGCCCCAAATCAGGACGAGTCATCCAGCTGTCCACCCAAACGTGGAAGTTCCTGGTAAAAAGTCAAATACAGAAACACACATACAGAAATGTTCAGATTAATAATGGAAGATAAAGAAAGAAATAATAAAAAAAGATGTATTAAAAGTCACAGTTGTGTTAATGGATTTAGTGTAGACTACAACAACCTAATCACTAGCACAGAGACTCACCATATCGAATCAGCATGAGACATTCTTTTTCCGTCTTCATCATACAACTTTTCTATCATCAGGTTGGCGTTGGTATCGTGAGCCGATTGAAAGTTAGTAACCACTCGACATGGGATGCCCAGGGCCCGGGACACTGGAGGAGGAAGGAGTGCCACGCTTCATCACACCAGTTTACTAAAGCACATGCTAGAGATAGCAACTGTCATCAAAGACTTGTGGGGTCTTCAAAGCCATGAGATTAGATTCCAAATTTAGGGTATTATTAAGAAAGGTTGAATTGTGTGGCGGTGGAGGTGGACTACAGAATGTAACTGGGATTAAACAGATGAGTGTGTTTTAGGAGAGAAATCATTTTGTATCCTTTTAGAAAATATTTCTTTATTGGTTACGATGAATGATGGCATGCAGTTAACTTTAATGCATGCAAAAATGCCTTTTTCTGTTATTATGTCAACATGACATGGGAATATCAGCTTTGTTAAACACAATAACTGATTTTCTAAATCCACAGACAGTCAAACCAAGACTTTCATGCACTCTCTGCTGTGCTCCAACCTGTGCATGCAAGAGCAGCAAAGACCCAACACTGGCCGTAGCGGACAGGGCCACTTTCTGCCCACTGGTGCAATATGTCCCCACTGCCGATCCAAGTTCCTGGATGAACCCCATCTAAAACCTCTCCCCAGTTTCCAACCAGCACACCTTCATCATCATCATTACTGTTGATCTGTGGGCACAGACAGAAGGAGAAACAAGATAGAAAAAGAGAGAGAGAGAGAGAGAGAGACAGAGAGAGAGAGAGAGAGAGAGAGAGAGAGAGAGCATAAAGTGAGAGCATAAAGAAAGAGCCTGAAATGAATGGGAATTTAAACGTATAATGGTAAAAATATTCACAATGTAATATCCATTGACCTATGACTTGAATCAGGTTATTTTCAAATTGATCACTGTTGATGAGCTCATTTACATTACAAGTGTTTTCAGGTCTTTCATTGGAAAAGTCTCCAAAATTAACAATCTTGACAGCAACACTGATTTATTTGGGACAAATAAATCTTAAATAAACAAACCTTACCAAGCTCACAGAGGCCTTAAACAAATTTAAGAAAAACTTGTGAATAGAAATACAACAACATGATAGGGAAAAAAACAGCTTTTGAAAAATAGATTTTCTCCAAACATCCAACAGCATTAGACAGAGATCTAGCCTGGCCAGATTGCGAATTCAAACATAAATTTCCCTGATCGATTCAGATGGAAGGGACACAGGGCTGGAAAGACTTGAAAGATGTAAATTAGTAGTATTAGTAGTAGTAAATAGCTAAGAGCACAGGGTTGTCAAGGCATAGAAGTGTGTTCATAAATAGTGTTTACATTTAAGGAAAGAAGGTAAAAAATTATAATTATAATTTTACACAATGTTAGCTTTGCATGAGTGAATCCTTAATATGTTATATAACCTATGCACAGTATAGTGCATGATCCTGTCATGGTTTATCTTGGAACAAGCCTGGTACTGATTTATTTTAAAGTGAAAACTACTGGACGAGTAAAAATAGCCCTGGATTTCTCATTCAGGTTTTTTGACTTGCCGCAGGAAAACACACACTTGCATTTATATAGTTACTGCTCTTTGCCACCTGCCCTCCTGCAGAATAATATAACACTCAGAATATAATTATACAGAATGTAAAGGAGCTGACAGAGGGGCCTGCATCCACAGGCTGGTAAAAATAGCATCTAAATGGCTTACTTAAGCCTGGACACAGACCTACCATAGCACTCAGCACCCTGGTCACATAGATGGGATTTCTCCTGCTAGAGTAGTCCTTATCAGCATCAAAGATACATTTCGGGTTTTTATCCAGGATCTTCAGACAGATATCCAGTACTCCTGGTTCAAACTACAGACAGACAAACCGCAGAGACAAAAGGTTATTACTGGGGCAGCATGTAAGGATTTGCTTCAGCTATAATTTTATTTACTGAGTATACTTCATGGAATTAAATCAAATAGTTGACAAATGTAACTTAGTATTAAAATAGTGTCATGTTTATTGCTATTTTTTGTCACAGTGAAGTACTTACAGTACATATTATACATTTTTCTGTGTACAGTTTACTGAACTGAACAATTGAAGTTATGTGTACCTGCCCAAAGTTCCAGGGTTTCCCTTTGATTCGTTTGTATGTTCCTCTGTAGATTTGCCCATGTTGTGCTAAAACATACTCTTGCCTCTTCATCTCACTGCGCATGTAGACAGCATCTCCTGTGAGTCAGTACAGACAGAGAATCAACACATTTCGACCAGCATGATTGCATTCAATATAACATTCAAAATCTAACAACATATGCATGCTTTACAGCTACAGATGGTTTAACTTACATTTAGTTGTGCAAATAATGTTAACACGATGGTCATTAAAAAAAGTAAATACAAGCTGCAAGTGGAGCACAGAACATTAATAAGTTCTCATGTACAATTTAGAGAGAAAACACGTAATGTACTCACTGGAGCACCAAGCATTAAAAAGCAGGGTGAACTGTCCTAAACTGGTCCTCTGCCCCCCCTGGTCCAGAGTCAGAGAATAGACGCCTATGGGGGCATTGGGTGAGGAACTGATAGATACAGACACTGTGTTTCCAGACGGATCATTAGTGGCAGTTGCGCTCCACTCATTGCCCACTTTGGAGTCACTTAGACCAAAAGAAACCTTTGTGCCTGATTCTGTTCTGGGTTCTGGACCTGAAAACACAGAGAAATAGATAATTTCTGATTACAAATTCACACATTATCATTTGTGCATACATATGGAACTCCCTCCAAATATGTCTTTCTCGCACACGTACTGTACATAAACATGTAAATGTTATCACTGGGACACAAGAAGCTTACCAGTCTCAACAATGAGTGTGAAGCTTTTTCCACTTGGTTTTAACTCGTTTCTGCCAGGTTTCAGATGTAAAAGGATATTGAAGGGCTGTCCCCTTCTCACAATCAAACGCTCCTTTCCATATTGCTCTGTATGATGGCTGCTGCTGTTGCGCACAATGTCAAGATCACAGCGCTCAATATCCAAGTCTGTGTGTAGAGAATGTACACGTATAGTTAGTATGAGCAGTATTCAGGGGTTAGCCAGCCAGAGCCTAACCCCTGAATGCTGCTCTGATCTTAACTATGCACATTTTTATTTTTTATCATGACTTCCTGTTGATGAAGCTGTTTGCCCTTACTGCACAAATTATTTACAATAATATGATGACTATTATTTGTTGTACAAAGGCAGTGTGCAAAATTTGTTGGCTCGTAGAAGTCTGTGGATGTAATATGAGTGCGTCTATGTAGAGTGGTACATTATGTGTCTGTGTACTGTGTATGTATGCATGTGGTGTTGAATTTCTAGCATATACCGTTTATGTATGTGTCCAAGATAAATTTTCCCTGGGACAATAAAATCTATAATATCTTATCTTATCTTATGGAGACTCCTTTTCAGTTTTCAGTTAGAAATTCAACACACGTCAACAACTAAATCTATGAAAATTAACCTTGATGACTTTATCTAAATTTGATCGCCCCCATAGTTTCTCCAGATGAGAAATCTCAAGAAATCATTAAATGGACTGTTCTTACTAGCAAGAAATTCTTCAACAAATACAGTGTAAAAGTCACTCCCCAATTCTGCACATTACATTTTACACTTGACACCCAATCTGATTCTAGTTCAAGAGAGTTTAACTCTGTAGTCAAGTATAGAGAGAAACTGCACCCTCAGTTGTAGATAATACACTAGTATTAACATTAGAATTTCTTTATGAGACTAAAGGTTTTCTTACTCCTTACCTTGACTCATGTCTGCAGTGAAGTGCTTGTCCCTCGGCTTTGGTGTTGAAAGTGACACTTTATACCTGCAGCCTGTGCCTATTTGTTAACGGGTCCTGCAGTGTTACATGCCTATTTGTGGCATGTGAAACCTGTAGTAGACGCCCCAAAATGTGTTGCATCCTTAATTCTGTTTTTAGACTCACAACATTCCTTCCCTTTTCATCTTCAATTTGACCCTAGCCTTTAAAGCCACTGTGAAATATGTCTGCTTCAAACAAAAGTTTAAAAACTCAAACAGAAGACAATCAAGTTACTAATACGGGCCCAAGTCAACAAATTACCGGTGACGGACAAGTTGGAGTTTTTTAAAATCTTGTGCGTGTAACATAATTCATCAAACACATCTACATGTACCTAGAATCTACATATTTTTTTATTGTACATAACAAATAAAATCAACAACCAAAGGTTTATCATAAATTATTTATGCCATTTTCTGTAGCTGCAAATTGATATGACTCAACATAAACAAACTGTTTTTGTTAAAACAAACTGTTAAACATTCACATCCAACTGAACAGTTTTCTCTTGCAAGGCAGTCAAATACCTCACACAGTTTTCTCAGGCCACATTACAAGACTATTACTTTTACATTTTGTTTACAAGTGTTGAGGGAAATGAAAATATTGTGTACAGTTAGCGATGTAACTGAGTGGAACAGAGCATTCACCACAAAAAGGCTCTGCAGACAATGTCCACAACTAGGCTATAGGGCTTAGATTCAATTGAAAATAAAAAATAAGATGAATATCCATGAATATGGATATCCGTAATCAAGCAAATAAAAAATAAGCGAGCCGACGGTGCAATTTGAATATCGTGACAAAAGTGTAAACGGTAATGATACATACAGTAAATTATATTGTCTGAAACTTAAGTAACCACCTTTTTCTTTCATACCATTTTCCCCTCTTCATATTTGCAGCAGCTGGACAAAGAAGTAGGTTAGCCTACTCTTTGACTTTGATTTTGATTTCAAGATGAGGGGAGAACATTTCTCTTTGATTTCATTAAAAGTAAAGTTGGGCCGTACTGCTTTGCTGTTGGCTTTACAACTCAGACAGAGAAAAAAAGAGAGAGAGAGATTTGCTTTGCCCAGTAGTTGCTCTAAACTGCAGGTTTGTAAACGAAAAACACTTGGTTTTGGCAGGCAGGTTTGCATGGGTCGCAAAGCCGAGATGATCGAGCAGGGTAACCACATTCAAACACACAGCAGACCTAGGTATAACACTTATTGAGCCATTGGTGTAAACAGGGTAGTGAGGCCGCACAAGGCTTACGAAATTTACTGGAGGACGTTTTATATAGGTAATGAAACTGAAACACAAAATAAAGAACAAAAAAACTGATTTTAACTGCAGGGGGGAATTCAGTACCAAACTAAAACACACAGAGAAATAAAAACCTTTTCCAATAAGTGTCTAGATGTCCTTCTGAGAAATCATTCTGTCTGCGGAATAGGGAAGCGAAGCAGGGTCACATGCCGTACAGTCTGTCTGGTCAGAGTTCAGAGGGAAGAAACCACACAAAACCAATCTTATAATGAATCTTAAAAAAAGAACAGAAACAGAAAGACAACCGTACTGACCCAACATTTAAATAAGCAAACAATTAAATTAACAAAAGAAAAAGGCCAAGAGGAAAACATGTAGGCAATTAAAAACAGGGATCTGCCATGTCATAAAAAGTTAGTGGCTTTTAAATAAAATAACCAGAAGTTGAGATTATAACCTCAGTTATTCAAAATCCTGTCCTGCTTTGTATTCTTTACATTTTGCACATACAATGAAGAAAAACCACAGAACTTACAAAAAAAAGTCACCTTTCATCAACAACTTATTAAGAAAACAATCTAATTGTTTTTGTAATCATTTTCACAAGAGTGTAGCTGGAACATTGATCGGTATTGACCCTTAATAACATTAAGTGGTGTGCGCCTGGAAGCTTGTAGTCATACACAATACAGTGGGGCTCAAAAGTGTGGGCACCCCATGTAAAAATGTGTATAAATGTGCATTAAGAAGCCAAGAAAAGATAGAAAAATCTACAAGAGGCATCTAATGACAGATTAGACATTTGTATAATATGTCACAAAAAGTTAGATTTTATTTCCATCATTTACACTTTCAAAATAACAGAAAACAAAAAAAATGGCGTCTGCAAAGGTTTGGGCACCCTGCAGAGTTTATAGCATGCATCTTCCCCTTTGGAAGTTTAAGACCTGACAGCGTCATGGATTGTTCTCAATCATCATCTGGAAAGACCAGGTGATGTCAATCTTAAGGGTTTAAATGCCCAGACTCATCTGACCTCATTTTGAAAGTGTGAATTATGGAAATAAAATCTATCTTTTTGTGACATATTGTACAAATGTCTAATCTGTCATTTGATGCCTTTTGGAGATTTTCCATCTTTTTTTGGCTTCTTTATGCACATTAATAGTAATGTTTACCTGCGGTGCCCAAACTTTTGAGCCCCACTGTATCTGTTACTATGCAGTAATTGTGTGATTCCAATTTTAAACCCAGTCTTTCATGTTCTTTTTCTCTGTATGATTAAATTACATGGGCTACAGAGTAATTCAAATCCAGATGTGAAACACATAAGTGGTCTGTCCTTTCAGATAAATTAATAAATACAGGCTACTGTGAATATCTCAGATCCAGACGGATACAAATAAATAGATATACCCTTACATATTAATTACTTCTATATTAATGAATACATAATTTTACTTCTCCATATCTGCACACATATCCACATGCGTCTCCATTTATGGTCATTAACTTTGAGTTTGGATCTTCAGCTAGCGCTGGGCTTACGCCCAGTGAATATCTTGGAGGCTTTGACTATATCTTGGACTCCATTAAGTTTCCTTTGTCATCTTGTAACCAAAACAATGTAGTCCAGATGTCAAGAGAATAATAATTTCTCCATGTTTTTCCATGAAGACAATGAATACAACCTTTTTGATCCCCTGTATATTAATAACTGTAAAGTCTGTACAGCACAGATGATCCCACAAAATTGTGTGTGTGTGTGTGTGTGTGTGCATGCGTGCGTGCATGCGTGTGTGTGTGTGTGTGTGTGTGTGTGTGAGAGATGAGTGTACATCTCTCACTCCTCTTTTTTCTTGCATGGTCATTTACATGTGATATACTGTAAGACAACCATATTTGAATGACTCACATATGATACCAATTTATTGCTTCATAAATCAATTTAAACCAAACCTAGTGACAAGTTGTGAAGTACCTGACTGCCTTGTGACTGGGCAGCCATGTAAAATAACTATGTTCTCTAAGACTGTCCTTCTGCAGGGCCAGAAGATCTTCAACAGGACTGAAGAGCTTTAGTGGGCCGATAATCTGCAACAATATTTAAAGGCACAACTTGTTTTCACAACAGAGGTCACTGATGATAATAATAATAATTCTTATTAGTATGATACTTCTTTATGAACATTTTACATTCTAACCTCCTGCAAGGAATCCAGGGTTAAACTTCTGTTGATTTTCCGATTATAACGTCATTACCCTGCAATGCAAGATAGCAAAGAAAATATTAGACAAAATAACAGCTTGATAACATGAGTTCTTGATTATTAATAGTGATTCATCTGTTTTGGTTATATTGCTGTACAAAGCCCTCAGTGTGCTAATGTAATAGAGTTATCATTTAGAATTTGTTTTTCCAGGGACAGAGTTTAGTATTTAGGCTTTCAATTTGACACTGACACACATTCAGACCTTTTTCAAACCACCACACCTGTTATCATAAGAGAAAAAAACAGGATTGAATCTTGACCCATTGTTGTTAGCTCATACATACAATTCAGGTCATTTTGTTACAATTTCAACTGTACCTGAACATTAGCCAGATGTGGAGGTTTGGGGGCAATACTTGGTTTCTTTCTGCTAGTTGTTGGTGAGCCGTCTCTCCTCATACTGGGGGTCCGACAAAGTGGTGGGCGAGACTTCAAACACTGGGATACATTCAAGGAGTTGTCTTTAACTACTTCTCCACCAATGGCAGACAGGCAGTTGCGGTCTGAGCTGCTATAGACGTTGATGCATTCTCCAGATGATTCAGTGCTGTCCACTAAAGCAGAAACAGATATTTGAAACAATGAAAGCAGTGGTGTGGCCATTACTTGACATTGAGAAAATGTATATAAATTAAAATCCATAATGGCATTCAAAACATTTTCACATTGACCATTGATCAATGGTTGTTGTGCCATTGTGTCATTATTGGTGCTACTACCAAGATAGAGCCAAACTAAATAAATTTCAAATCAGCAGTGGTTTTTAAAATACTTTCTCATATTCAAATGTCATATAACTTAAGCATGATAATTATATTAAAAGGTTCAATGGATTTTGTCTCAGTCATGTTGAGCTCAGAAGTCAACTGCAAACAGGCCATTCTGTTATTACATAAAAATAAAATAAAACATGTGTTTTTAAACTCACTCAGTAGAGGATGACTTTTCCATTGTTCACAGTTAGAATGAAGATGCTGATTGGTAAGATCATTTTCAGTCACAGCCTCAGGGGAGGAGCAGACAGCAGGACTGTTCTCCACCCCCTGTGATAGGTTCCCAGGAAAACCAGCAGGGGGCAGCGAGCCCCGGCCAGAGGAGGAAGATGATTGGCTGAGGGTGGTGGAGGCGGTGCTGCCAGAGCCAATGGAGTGTGGTCGTGGGTATTCTAAGCTCCTGTGTGAACAACAGGCCACAGGAACTGACGACACACGTAGATGGGTGTCATCAATGAGAAATTAATGGGCTGGGTCAGTGAGCAGTGAGGGCAAAAGCAGTTATTTCAGAAAGTGTTTTTGGATTTTAGTAACTAGTTTTGCTTAGTTAAACACACCAATAAAATGTAAAGGATCTAAAAAATAAAAATATATATATTTAATAAAGAGTAAAAAAAATTGTAAAAATCAAAAACAAAGCTATAAGTCTACAGCCATGCTAGCTGCTCTGTGAGCTCACACACAGCAGTGCTTTAAAGGTCTCATGGCATGAAAATTTCACTTTATAAGGTTTTAACATTAATATGCGTTTCCCCAGCCTGCTTATGGCGATAGATGTAAACTGAGCCCTGGGTATCCGGCTCTGCCTTTGAGAAAATGAAAGCTCAGATGGGCCGATCTGGAATCATCCCCTTATGAAGTCATATCCCTATGAGGTCATAATGCGCAAGGTTACCTCCCCTATAACTGCTTTGCCTGCCAAGAGAATTTGGCCCACCCATGAGAAAGACATCATGGCTTTCAAATGAGTGAAGTGGCAGTTGGTCAAGGCCACTCCCCCCTCCTCAATGAGCTACAGACTCAGAAATGGCGCATCCTAAAGAAAGCTCATTGTGGGACTGGCTCTAGTGGCTGTAATTCTGCACCAAGGCTGAATTTGGGATAAGAGACTTCAGATAAGGTATTAGGGGACAACTAAGACCTATATAAAACCATCCAAAAGCAGCATGACATGGGACCTTTAAGCAAAATGGTAACATGCTCATAATATTACCATGCTAATGCTGTAGGAAGTATAATGTTTTACCATGTTTTACCATGTTTATCATTTTGGTTTAGCGTGTTAGCATGCTAACATTTGAGCTGAGGCTGATGGGAATTAGTTTTGCGGGTATTTGATCATAAAAATTGAAATATTATCCTGATGATGGTGGTAGATGACAGAGGGGAAGATGCATGTCTGAATGTATCGAATTTAATGTTGATACGACAATTAACAGTTGAGATATTTTACCAAACACAAATGTGAACCACATTCTGCCGCTAGAGGGAAAGTCATGGGATCACTAAATTCTTAAGGATTGATACCTAAGGACTACACATGTACAGTATGTACCAAATTTGTGTGCCAATTCAACAAATAGTTGTTGAGATACATTTTTTTTAAATGTATCTTTTAAATTAAAAATAAGTGAATACACAAGAAATGTATTATATTGTAAAACACACAATACATGTCCAGTACATAACTACAGTAGCCCGGAGAATATAACAGACACTTTCAAATGTTTGAATGATGGCTTTCACATTTGCTTTTGTTATTTTCTAAATGGTTTAGATAATTTTTTTTCAATTTTGGACTCCCTGCAGTTGTGCTTTCTTGCAATAATGAACCATTTTATGAAAAAAGAAGTTAGACAAGCCCACATAGCTACAATTGATTTGGAAAATAAAATCCTCATTAACTAATGGAAATGATGGGGCACAAACATTGTCATATGAGGTCCTGCTGTGCTAGATAACATTAAATCCTAACACATACTAAAACCTGTTGATGTTATGTTATTAAAGTGACACTGAACTTAGCTTGACGTGTAAAATGTGTTCACTTAGTCTGAAGAAAATATTCCGCAGAAAATATTCTGTCAGCTCTGTGTGTGCAGCTCCTTACTTCTCCCGGGCAGAGCGCAGTTCACGGCTCGGTCACAGATGGCAGCATCACTGGGTTGAATGTCCATAAAAGGTTTGCGGGCCATTCCCATGAAAACCCTCTCCTGCATACGCAGCTCTGAAATGTATGGCATATTCACAGTCTTTTTTCTTTTTCCCCCCTGTAAAGCCTTTTTTAAACTGTAAAAGTGCTTTATAATTAAGATATGTTGTTGGGTTAAGGTTACTACCTCGACTGTGAGCGGCCTGATCCCACAGAATCTTCTCCAGGTCAGTGGTCCAGGCTTTCTTCAGCTCCATGCTGGAGGCCTTCAGGGTGTAGGTGTCCTCACTTTTTCTCCTGCGAAACCAGATCTCAAAACACAAGTTGCTCACACTTGAGTTGTGGGTCATCCCGATGTCGCTTGTCTGGGAGAGAAAATACAGAAATTGCACTGATTGAAAAAAACATATGTGGTTAAATGTTATGGCTTCACTTCAAGCTTTGCATATAGGAGCTTTGCAAAACCACTGGGAAAGGCCCGTGTAATACAATATACTGTATATTATGACAGCTTTTGATAAACAAGGATGTGTGCAAACCTTGAATGATTGCTTGTAGACATAAACATCATTGCCAATGTCTGTCCTCTTGGTCTTGCTGAAGAGGATGAGATCTTCAAAGAGAAAGATGCGGCGAACACATTTCTTCTTCCTAAAGAAAACTGTGAACTCGTCCTGGCGAATGAGCTGGCCCTGCTCTTTTAAATTTACCTGATAGAGCAGAGAAATGTAGAGCAGAAGAGCAGAAAGAAAAATACACTATTAACTTACCTGCTTGATATCAAGTGTATCTTATTTACATTTGGATATCTTACATCACACTCCTGGATGGCGTCCATGGTGAGCAAATCATTGCCATGGCGCATCTGAAACCGAACCAGGTCTGCAGCAGCTTGGATCTCAGTCCTCTCCCGCTCCCTCTCACTGGTCGTCAGATCAGGCACAAACGAACCCGGGCCACACACACTTTGTGCGCACACACTTGATATGTGCAGTGTTTCCTGGATCATGTCTTTTGGCCTGTATGAGCCAGCCAGAGCCTGCATGTCTTGCAGAAGGAGGCTGTACTTGCTGATCCTCTGGATAGGCCTCAGCAGGTAGGATGAGAGGTCCATCATGTCCCCCAGCTCCTGCTGCTTCTTCTATGAGGGGAAACAAAGTGGGACTGGAAAGTTGGAAAAGTAAAGCATGGCACTAACACTTCCAGGGTTCTGAGAGTAATGACTACTGCAACCAGTTGAAAATGTAATTTTGAACCTACTAAATTGAAAAATTAGGGTGGTGTACAGATAAAATGTTCTAGCTTGCATGGTGTAAACACTAAAGGATGTAAAACATCCGCTTGCATATTTCCGTTAAGAAAAAGACAGGACACATAAACTGACCTTGAAGATGTCATGGCGACGGTGCAGGATCAGGGAGTCTGACAGAGGTTTGTTCTTGCTGTACAGAGCATACAGGCCGAAACTCTCACTCTGTGGAAAGTTAAACCATATTAGAAAATGTATGTTATTTATAAGCCAACTTGAACTCTTCATAGTCATTAATATCTGCAATAATCACATAATAATACCAATAATCTATCATTATCATATCAGTTAAATCCTGCTACTGTACATGCCAACTTCTGGTCTGGTCTTCTGGAAAAAAGGTGGGACTATTTTGTACATTACAGTTATAGATTTTGCCATCAGTTAAAATACAAATTTCTTAAGTTATTTCAATTATGCTATTTATTAGTAATAATAAATAAACACAATCAGATAAAAACTAAGCTAAAACCATTAATATGCTTTTTAAATATAATGAACATTACATACAAAAATGATGTACTATATTTTGTATTGCAGTATAGTTACTGTACTACTCACATGTCTGAGAAAGCAGCGCGCCACCATGGCGGGCTCCCTCTGGCAGGCCTCCAGCTCAGGCAAGAAGTAGTGGCTGTGAAAGTCGTAAAGCTTCTCCAGGTTGCCGAAGATGACACCTCTCTTGCCCCTGAGGTCCTGTGGGATGTCTGGTTTGTCCATCAGGGGGAGGTAGTGGGTCAGGATGTAGCCTAGTGAGCGGACATACTCTCTCTCTGTAAACACCAGCTCATCCAGGACACGCTGCAGCCTCCTGTTAACACAAGCAGAACACATATCTATTAACTTCAAACAGAGACCTGTACCTTGTACACTGTAGTACATGTTATATTACATTACATCTATATAGTAGTATTTGCAAATATCTAATTTCTTGTCCTCATCCTTGGTATACCTAATTTGGGAGTTTTCTTTGCATCTGTACAAACAATATTATGAAAATTGTTTAGGGTGTTTTAGGCTTGATAGTCTTTACCCAGGATCTCTCTCAACCATGTTACTCTTTTCCCCGCTACTTTGTTTTATTTGCTGAATGATGCCAAGTTATTTATTATTCAATTTCCTGAAATTGATTTGCATAAGCTCTTTGTTGAAAACTGCTTGTGATGAAAGGATTTTGACCAATGAACTGAACAAATGTTTAAAGAGTTACTCAATACCAGGCTGAAAAGACGTGTTTTACTGCTTTCTCTCTGTGAATATGTCAAGCCTATTTTCGCCCTGATCATAGCCATAATCAATGATGGGTGTTGTCAGAGGTGTGCTTTGCAGCTGTCCTAGAGTACACATGTACATCCCTGCAGTAAGGTGAGAAGATGCACTACTTTTATATTTCAGCAGATGATACAGTGACATGCTGTCATTTTACTTTCTCTTCATGCACAGTGATAGAAAAAAAACATGCCAAGTATGAATGGATTATGAGAATGGGCCCCTGGGTAAAGACAAGTAAAACACTACCCCCTTCCTACATAGCAGCTCCTCTGCTGACAGATGTTTACATGACTTACTTCAGCTAGTTTGCTGTAGACTTACCAAAGCCTGTATATAGTTTGGGCAACACCATTATTTTAACTAAAATGCAATAATTGGATTGCATATTCATGGTCCCATATTGTATAAAGTTATATTTCCATGTCTTTTTGGATTATACAGCTGGTCAAATTGCTATATAAATACTGTATCAAAAAAAAATTCCACAGAGAAATGCACACAGCCGTATTCAGAAATGGTGCCTTTAATCAAGCCGTGCTGGACTTTTACACAGTTGTGATGTCACAACTGCACCATATACAGGTAGAAAGGGCCGCTACAATGCCAGTAGAATTCTTGCAATAACAGTGCAAAGATGTTAAGAGCACAGATACAGAAGACCCGTTTATGCTGACCAATCAAAGCAGGCGGGGCTTTTTTTCGGGAGGGGGGATAAAAGAACCAGGTGCTAAAATGTAGCGTTTTAGACAAAGGGTGATTACAGGTATATCTAGAAAGAAAGTGTAAATGAAATAGAGTTTCTGAACATCAAAGCCTATACGCATGTTCTAGTAGAAACCCAAAATACAAGCATGAACCTGAAAATGAGCATGTAATGGGTATTTTAAAGGACTCAAAATCAGGAGTTATCACAAGCCAAAAATGTAATTGGGATATCTCTACTTATGAATGAGCCCATTAACTTTCCCATGTGATGTTTAGATCTCAATATTAGCAGTCACTTTAAACAAATGGTCTGTGTCTGGTAGGCCTGTTCAATAATCCATCATGTTGACAAGTAGAAAAGAAAGGTGAGGAAAATCAGAAGAACCAGTACCTGTAGTACTTCATTGGAAGCTTAAAGACAGTAAAGAGTGCATGAAATATTATTAAGACTCACAATATTATTGAAATTAAAGGCAAAACACTTAATTAATATTATCTTGCAAAGCAAATGTTTGATTACATATCTTTTTCTCAATCGGTAATGCAAGCACATTTCACCCACATGTAGTTAACTTACAGGGCGTTGCTGGCACTCTCCGGTGGATCTGCCAAACAAAAGGCCCCTTCATATCTCCCAATGGGGAGGCTTGAGTGTTTGCAGCATAAAGTCCTGTTACCCCCTACAGCTCCCTGGTCGCTCATACAGGAGTCTTCTGAGCAGAAGCTCCCGTGGCGGGAGATCTGGAACTTCTGAGCCTCCTGGAGGATCCGACAAGACGGCTGACCATGGTGGGAGCAGGATGATGGTGTTCGAACTCGCTGCTCTGGAGGGGTGAGTGACCCCGCCATCGCTACTCCAGTGGTGCACGAGTCTTGACTCACCGACCTCTCTCCAAGACCTCGTCCCCATGAAAACCACTGGCAGCCAACATTGTGGGACTGAGACAGAGCAGCGGCATCTCTCTCACTCCTCACTCTGCTTGTCTGTCTTCTCCTTGTCTCTCGTTCTGTTCTCCTTGCTGACCTATTGTAAAATGATTAACTTAATAGTGATCATTTCACACAGTGTAAACTATTAAATCACGTGAGATGAATGGACCAAGAAGTTACCTGTGAGGTGAATGTGGAGTGACCTTTGACCCCTGGCTGGTTCCAGCATCATTGCGATCCTCAGGTTTGATGTTACAGCAGGCTACAGTTGTTGAGTTAGTATCATTGCTGCCCAGGATCGACCTTCTCTTTCCTAAATCCACCGCTCTTGACACAATGCCCTCCCACTGTGGGTGCAGAGGCCCGGGTGTTGATTGTACCACCAGACTCTGGCCACCGGGGGACAGTGTCTGAATGTTAGTGCTTACCACATCAACATAATGAGGTTCACACCAGCTGGTAGAGTCTAGCTGCTGATGGTAATCCTCCACATCCTGCAATCTCTCCTGAAGCTGCTGCCTGGCCTCCTGGCATCTTAGCCAGGCTACGTTCCAGAGCTGCATCCCCCTGGAACCCTTTAGGACACTGGCCTGGGCCTTCAACTCCTGAAATCTCTCTGGGCTGAACTGGAGTAACCTGTCTTGGAAATTCTGGAGGATGGAGTTGTCATTGCTTGACAGTAAAACATTTGGAGCATGTGGTGCGTGGACATCAATTGGGCAAAGGGATGCAACGCTCGGCCCAGAGTCTTGGTTTTGAGTGTTTGTGTGATTGACAGGTGTTGCAGTCTGGTCATGGTCTTGAATTGTGTGGATTCTGGATTGAGTCTGTTCCAGGTAGTCAATGCATTCGCTGGCCAGAGCTGTAGCCTGTTTGGAGATTACAGATGTTTTCTTTTGTCATACATAAGAACAAAAGTGGATGTTCTAATTTACCATTTTTAACAGAGAACTCATTCATGCCATATATGTTCTGATAAAGGGTTCACACAGTAAAGCTTCAGCAGAATTGTCAGTTATTTGGGGGAAGAGATGTCTTTGTGGGCTAGGTTCCCAAACTGGGCCAAACAACTTTTTCCACGGTGTAAGAGCACAAGATGCATATCTTGTGGCGCTAGTGTGTGTGGGATCTTGAAAACTTGAATTTTGAATACTTATAAAATAGCCAACACCAACCTGCTCACAAAAATCACACACGTTGACCATGATCTGCAGCTCCCTGCCGCATGCCTCTGCCCTGCATAGAAAGTCCTCCAGGCCTGATTTGAAGGTACAGACTAGAGTCCCAAATGCCTCTGTCTCTGGGAAGGATAGCCCAATCTGCTGGAGTCGCTCTGCTTCTGACACTAACGTCATGGCATGGTGCCGTCGGTCCTGGAGGTTTAGCAGACGGGGGGAAACAGAGTGAGACAGGTAGACAAACAGAGACACACAAATACATGACAGCAACAATAAAACGTAGACTCACATTAGCTTCAATAAGGAAACGAGTGAAGTTGTTGAGGATCTGCTCCATTCGGTCCCCAGAGTCCTCGACTGATTCAGCTTCCAGGAGGTGGTGCTCTCCCACCACATTAAACCATTGTAGCATCTGCAGGGACAAAAGCAAAACAATATAATGTTTAGTAGTATGATAAAGTCCTAATATAATAATAAATAATAAATTAAATTAGTATAAGTTTAACTGTGTGTTTTAGCTTTTTACAATTTTCTGCTGCAGAGAGGTGGTGGGTTGAAGAGTGTGTGCTTCTTTTATTTGCTTACTTTTGTATGTGTTTTTCTTTTTGATTATGTGTCTTAAAAACACAGTTAGCCTATACATATCTCAATTAAAAATGTATTAAATGAAGTCCTTCATCACTAATGGGCCTGAAGTGTTAGTAAACAACAAAGAAGTGACCGAGAGCTAAGCAACTTAACTATCACAAAAATATGTAATGTGGCATACAATGACAAAAAACACAGGCAAACATAAACATACTGTCACGATTTCTTCACATTATTGAACTGTTTCACTTTGTTTCCCGACTTACGAGAGAAAAACAACGATTCTACGACGATGATTCTAATTAAAAAAAAAAAAATTTCATACATTTTCCATTCAAATGCAAAATCCTAAAAATCAATGTATGACATTTGATCTACTTATCACCATACCCACATGGTGTCTAAGATCGCCGGGCCTTCATGAACCCAGAGACTGTAATGTCTTTTATAGTCCCTTAGAACCATTACTGCACTTACGAAAACTAACATATTTTGAAATAAGTGCCATTCATCTGAACATCAGTAGGCAGATTTGATGGTCAGCTATTAATAAAATGCACCTGCACAAAGTGTCCCTCCACCTCTCTGAGTTCCAGCAGATACTCCAGGTGTTCCAGTGACATGTTGGACCTCTGCACGAGGATGTGAGCCTGCTCCTCCACGTAGTTGTACAGGCTGCTCACTGAGTCTACTGCGTCACTGCATGTAGGAAAAAGACAGATCAAAGGCTTAAGAAAAAAAATATGCATAACAATAACACAGCTAAGCTTGGAACAACTGGCTTAATAGAGCAAACTCTGGCAATAAAACATTTATCTTTTGCTTTTCAGCTTTTGTAAAAAGTCAAGAGTGTTACAGCTACATTTTGATCTCAAAATAGTGAAAATATGATGGTTGTGTCATCACAAAGACAACAGTATCTTAAATCCCCTGCTATTAAATAATGAGTCTGAAAGAAGTGTGCCGCAGCTGCACAATTTACACAATTAATAATTATTCATTTTTGCCACTTATTTTTGGTGTGGTAATTGTTGGGAACATGTTTTCTCTAGTGGTTTATTTTCTAGCAGCTAGAATGTTAAATCAAAGGATAACAAAGATCGTATAAACAAGTTTACCCCAAAAAGACTGTAGATATAATACCTTTGTTTGGATTGTTGTGTACATGAGCAGGTGAGAGGAGGAGTTTACCTGAGGTCCTCGCAATGGGGGTATCTGAGGTCACTCTCCTTCCTCAGCCTCGCCAAGATGGCCCCGCCCTCCCTCTGCAGGCTGACCAATCGGCTGTCCTCCAATACATTCCTCATCAGAGTCCTCTGGTCCATCATGCACTGCTGCACAGTCTGTTTGACAAAAGACAGTTTAAAGATCAGCAAATTGTGCACTACATACTTCACATAAACAATTTCCTTGTGCATTCACCAATATATTTATATAACTACATAAGCTTTTATCCTCATAACACACACTGTATTTTCAGTGAAGACTGAGTTACATAATTGAGGATAAACCCAGCTTTCAAGTCCCAAATAACAACAAACAAGAGAACGAGTGAACAGTCAAAGCACAGAATGAAGGTACCTGTACAGTGTCTGTCCTCTGGGGCTCTTCTAACTCACTAATGGCTCTCAGAAGAAAGCTGGATGCCTCATGAAGATCAGACACAAATGGGAAGAGTTTCTAGAGAATGAAAGATGTCGACATGTGTAACTCATGAGCAGTGAAGAGGCAACTATTGCACTACCTGAGTGGAGAGAAGAGAGGCAGGTAATGTATTGATGTGACTCTGTGTTACCTGGTGCAGGTCTAGCCAGTCACAGTGGCTGTGAGATAGCGTGCCATCCAGGCGGGCGCTCAGCTGACTCACCTCGACCAGCTTGAACAAGGCTTTCATCGATGTCACCACTTCAGTCTGTTTCGAGGCAACAAGTGTCAAAGTAACATCAACACGTTTTCGCAGCTACAATTTCCTACACATTGCTGCGGAGGAAGTTCTGGCTAGTCGCCGCATTCCGAGATGGGAGAAAAACATGCTCTGGTTTATTAGCATTTCTTTAAACCTATCCCAATCATCTTGGGTGTCGGACAGAGCCACGGTGCCGCTGCAAAAAAGCCTTGGAAGGGAACTTGTTTTGGTGGAATGGGTTAACGTTGAAAGTTGTTTTAGTTGTGCAAAAGAAAACTGAGACTGGACAGACAGTCTAGCTAGCTGGCTGGATTTACCCTGCAGAGATCTGAGAAAAAGTTAACCATAGTCCTCATTAATCAAGTTTAAAATTCTAACACACAGAAACACCAAAATTGCCGTACATTACTTTTTAGACCACAACATTATTTCCTTTATTTGGTTTAAAAATTTGTCGATATATAGCCTATTAAATGCAAAAATGTCTGATAGTAAATGCATCTGAAGTTCTGTTGTGACTACTAAAGTTGATGGTCAGGCGATGTTGATATATTTCACTGGAGAAGTCGAAAAAACTCAAAACGTCATATAATTCATCCTCTGGTGACCGTGAATGTAACATTTTAATGCTAGTCAAAGTGTTTTTAAGATAGTTTAGTCTTGACCAAATTAATGAAACAAACTAACTGACATTGCCATCCCTATAACCATGCCGCTAGCATAACTACAAAACAGCTTTATTAAAGAGATCAACTACGTTTATAGTCTACTCAAACTAATTACCCTTTAGAGGAAACCAGACAGAGGTATTTCACCACCTGTAGTGTCTTATAATAATGATTGTAAAAAGGAAAAAGCTGACCTGGATTCCGGGACACCTCTGTGGGCGAAGGCTACTCTCCTTGTCCACCAGCAGAACAAAACTGTTTACTGCCTGGGGAGTCTGTTCCTGCAACAATTATCACTTTGAGTTACAGCCTTTACAAGTCAAAAACATATGGGTATCAATGGAAATGTATTTATTTTTCAGTAAATTTAACTGATATCAACACTAGAAATTGTATAACAAATTAACAAAAGCAAATTGCAACTTTGATTACAAAAAAGTAAAGGAAAAGATCTTTTGTCACATTACACATGACTATTAAATAAACTGGAGGACGTCTAGATATGCTGATATGCTTAGGAGCTGCTACATTATTCAGTATTTATATTTCACCCAGAATCAGTGCTTCTTACCTGAAGTGTCATCAAGGCTTTATAGAGCTGCGGTTGAGGATTTGTCTTCCTCGAATCAAAAATGATTGTCATCCCAGCTTCTCTGATTTCTCTCCTACATGCAGAGATTAAAAAAGCTATTAAGTACACAACAGTTACCACATAAAACAGACATGGCAACAATGCTGCCAAAATCTCCTTCCAGTATGACTTTAAATGTACAGGTTTCTTTCAAGTCTGGTTAATTAATTTTTCTTTAATTAATTAATTGGTTAACTGATATGTTACCTGGTAATAGTACGGAAGTAGAGCAGCATCTGGAAGAGCTCCTGGTTTGTAACAGATGATCTCCATCCCTGGTGGTGTCCATAGAGCTCAACTATTGCCCTGCCTGTCCTGTCTCTGCCACCTGAAGGGGTTAAAGAGAGGAAAGATCAAGGAAAATGCTGTCCTCGTGAGAATTTTCAGTAACCTATTAAGCTATCTCCAAAAGGGAAGAGCAGAGAGAGCAAAAGCATCCGGTTGAGTTTCAGTTTTAATGGATTTATTTGACCCCAAATCCAGTCTTGCTCACACTGATCCTTGAGGAGGACTACTGTATAACAGAATGAGGTGTCTGAATAAAAATACAGATAGGATTCAGTCAAACTATTAAGTAAAGTTTTCATTAGAAAACTTTAGGATTGTGACCAAAAAACAAACATTAGGATTGAATGATAAAGACAATGCCAATATGCTATCTGAAATGAGAGGAAATCATAAGAATGAAGAGCAAAACGAAAAGGTAAATAGAGACAGAGAGGCTCATAGCTACTATAAGTTGTGAGTTGAACTGCCATGTCAGTAAAAAGTGAATGTTCAAAACATGGGAAAAGAAAATGAAATAGTCATCATCAGCCTTAAAAATAATAATAAAATCAATCTGGACTCTCACAGGCTGAAGTACTCTTATTCATTGGGGATACTTCCATGTTACTTTTGTATGATTGCTGTTTTTTAATTTAATCTCTTACATTAATACATGAGTTATTTAATACAAATAATCTTTATGTAATATAATTTGTATATGTTGTCTTTTTATGCACAGTGAAGAACTTGGTTGTTGTTTGCGGTGTCTCAAACTAACTAACCTGTGAGAGACGCTACTCCTAAGTAGAGGGGGTGGGCTCTGGGGTCTGGGGATCCCAGGGGAAGGTGGTCAGGTCTGGGACGGGTAGAGACATGCTGGGAGATCTTCTGTGTCTCTGATGTTGGAGGTTGATCTGTCTGTAACGGGTTCTTCGTCTGATGGCCATTTCTACTGGTTATGAACGTAGTGCCAGGCTGAGCAGCATCTATAAAAATGTACATATTTTGCGGTAGGGAGGCTGATTTTCCTCTGGTTGTAAACAATATTAAAATGAACCCAATAAAACCTACAAGCTAAAGATCAAATTAATACAGCAATACTGCACCTGGAATTGCCATCTTCCTCCTGTTGATCTTGGGTGAAACCAGTCCAAATGCTGTGCTGTTTTTACATTTGACCACATGCAGCTGAGGAATCTCTGCACAGGAGCCAGTATTTTCTCTTCTCCTGACATTTTGACCTTCAACAATGACCAGCGCACACTTCTCTGAGGTGTCCACCACAGCTGTGGAGAGGGATGAACATCTTCCATCTGACATGGACTCCCGTCTGTTCTGTGGCACTGAATGAGACGTAGGAAAGTTTGGACTCGCTCCCGTGGAATTAGTTGTGCTTTGTAGCCCTTCACGAGGCTTGAGGGTCATCGATGAAATTTCAGTGGAAGGCGACTGTAATCCACAGTGTTTGGTAGCAATGACATCTGACTGATCATTTGAACTTGACAAAGCTCTATTGTTGTTCATCCTTGTTCCTACCGCTATATCTGTCCCATTTACACTGTGTAAATTGCCACAAGTTTTGGCAGAGTACGCATCTCTTGGTTCCCTAAATGGCAAAGTGCTCCTTTCAGATGTTTGTTCTGGTAGCATGGCACTTTTAAAAACATTGTTTCCCCTGTAATCCATACAGGGGGCAGTGTTGGTATCTCCTGGTTTCCCACATGGAACAGTGTTCCTTTCTCCTGACTCCTTACAGATGGCTCCACTGACAGAGGAAGGAGACTGGGGTTGCATCCCTGAATCAAACACCATTCCTTGAATATTACACCATTGATCTCCTGTTTCATGCCCTGGAAGTCTGTCATCGCACTGTGAGAAATCACCATCCTCCTCCAACACAGCTAACATATTCCTGCTCTCCTTCTCCTTTCCAAAGGTGACAGGGTTTTGTATAGCAGCCTGGTAGGAGTCTCTGTATCGACACCTAAGCTCCTGAGCTCTGGAAGCCTTTCCGCCTTGTCTTCTCCTCATGCATGGGGTACAGGGTTTCTCTGAGAACTGGACAGTGCGCACACACTGAGAAGGTTCAAGAGAGTCAGGGTGAGGGTGATAGGATTGGGAATGGCGGAGAGCTGTTTTGGCAGACAGTTTGGGCCTTAATGACACAGCAGCCTCTAATCTAGAATGACTTTGTGGTTTTGTAGGTGACTGCACATTTGCTTGTGACTGTGCTTGAGGTGGTATCTGTGTGTTTGCCTGTTTCAGTGCTTGCCTGTATGACTCCATTTCTGCATGTGGTTGCATTTGTGCTTGTCTTTGTGGATGTCTTTGGATTTGTGGTTCAATTTGTGTGTGCGATTGCATTTGCACTTCTAATTTCTGCTGTTCTTCAGCTGCTGACTGAGCTCTACTAAAAAGCATAGTTGCCTGAAGAATATCAATATATTCTCCTTCTGCAACTGTGTGGCCTTCTGGTCCTCTCCTGCATATATCTTTGTTGTTTGGATCTTTATGTTTATGTGGGCCTATATTTTCAGACACAATTACACCCTTATCTTCACCTTTGTATGTAGTTATATCTCCCCTTGCTGGGGTGCATGTACCTGAAACAGTGTGAGTTTCTGAAGCTGTATTTGGATCTGTCTCAGTAAAGGAGCTGTCCCATGGATTAGGGGACTCCCAGCCAATAGGCTTAGGCTCAGTTTCAGTGTCTTTCACTTTGACCAGCCTAGATGAAGAAGCAGCGCCAGTATCCACCAGGCAAAGTGACACAGCAATGCCGTGCCTCGCCGGACATATTCTGGTCTCCACAGTGAAGGCAGAGCGTTGTGAAGCAGATGTTAAAATTGAATTTTGAATGGTTACAGGATACTGTTTTGGTGGAGATCCCTTTGACGGAGAAAGAGGAAATGAACAATTTGATGCAGAATTCTCAGGAAAATGAGGAGGTGGAGGATGACAAAGCGGAAGTGGTAAAGGAGGATTTGAAGGAGGAGCAGAGGCCATACTACTCCCAGCAAACAGTCGCACGTCCACAAACTCAGGCAGGGCCACCCGTTCCCATGGTAACCTCACCACACCCCGCTCGGTGGCAAGCAGGCATTGACTGAGAGGCGCACCATGGCGGCCCTGGTTGATCTCCTCTAACCAGTCACGGCTGAATATACAAGGATAAGAAGTTTCAGGGATCGGGGTCTCCTCCACTACTTCCACTAAAAGCCCCTCCTCTTCCAGGAGGCTGCAGATCACGATGCGAGCTGATTGGTCACAGAATGGTGCCACCTGGAGATAAAAGTCACCAGGCTGAAGTAGCAGGGGGTTGATAGGAGCAAGGTGGACGACAACTTGGTCATGTAAACACAGAGGCCAGCCTTCACATAAGAATAGCACATCAGAGTACTGAGCCTAAAAGGGGATAAGCACATTGACAGTACAGGGTTTCAGAAATTAGAAGAATGTCAACTATATTTTTTCTGTTTCAATTATGATATTACATCCAGCAAGAAGATCTTTGGGCTGCTTCGTTCATTATGAACACATAGTAGAAGTCTCTTTAAAGTCACAAATGAGCTTAGCACACCACTGTAGTGTACAGTAAAGGACAGTGACTTACACATGCAGCCTGCTGCACGGTGTCTAAGATGTGCTTGGCTGGGACCAGAAAGTCTAGCAGGCATCGCAGGGCATCTCCGTGATAACGACTGTCAATGATGTGGAAGAGCTGGCTGAGAAGAGTGGGGGCGGTGGCCTCAAAGGGTGGGTACAGCACCGACAGCAGGTTCTGGATCGAACTTTCCAGAGATTCAAAGTTCTGAAAATACAAGAGAGAGAAAATTCTATCCTACTGGTTCATTATTGACCCCCACTATTGGTTACAAGGCAGGCTGGCCGTAATCTGTGGGTTCTATAGACGTGCACTACTAACCTAAAAGTTGTCATTTAGTCAGTAACTTCTTCAATCTAACTTTTACGCAAGTGATCCAGGAATACTTGCAATGTACCTTTAAAAAATCTAACAAACTGTTCTGCCACACATTTACATGTTCTACCACGTAACAATGGAAAATGATATGAAAGAAGCCACTGTGGTCAACGTTTTATCCTCAATTCAAAAAGCAAATAGTGATTCACTATTATTACCTGCAGTAAGTAGTTTGCTTTGAGAGTGAAGGCCTTTTAAATGAATTATTAATGCTGCAACTAACAGATGATATGTAGATTCTTTTCAGTTAATCGAGTAGTTTACTATCAAGAATATAGGTAAAATTGTTTATTACAATTTTCAGAAGCAAGAGGAGAAAATGTGAGCTTATTCTCCCATTTGAAAATCTGGAGCCACTTTTGCTTGATAAATGACAGGTAACTGTTTATTAAAATTGCTGATCAATATTCTGGCAATTAGCCAATGAAAATGTATTATTGTATTGTATTGTATTATTATGCCTCCTCTATTTAAATTGTGACTCTATCATTTAGGTAAACTACAGAATACAACCAACAGTATTTACTTAAATCCTCTGTAATTCAGTAATGCTAAACAATAGGAAACTTGGAGTCACTTTTATCTCATTGCCGTCTCTCACAGGAAAATTAAACAGGCCTTGTCCTCAACCTCAGGACATGGTGAGAGAAGAGTTACACAAACACAAACACCGCACTCATCATTAAACATAAAGCCAGCCAGCCTGACAGGAAACATCCACGTAAACAGTGTGTAAGAGCTGATCTCAAGGCTGGCTCCTGGTTTATGGTTTCACATTCCCTTTGACCTGAACTCAAGGCCCGCTACCCACTTTTAGGCCCGTCTTTATTTAGCACCCGGCAAAGGCCACGGCACTGGACCTTGGGGGTTAATGTACATGCATGGTTGAGGCTCCGTTGGGAGATATATGGCATCAGACAGGGTTGTTTAAGAATGTTGACGCATAGCATGAAATCTCGCTACCCCTTTTTTTCCCCACGATGCATGTTCAGTGTCATTTACTGGATGCGACTGCATCAATGTCAATGTAGGAGCAAGGAAATGATTCTTAGTTTAAAAAACTTCCTGTCCGTGGTGAACCCCATAAGAGGAGAGGACTGAGGTATGTCTTGGAGGGTGATGGCGAAGATGTAGTTTTTGTTTATTTTTGTATGTAGGCATATCATGGCTTCGCTGGAGGTGCCGATGTTATGTACATGTGATACTGTCATATAGTCTTTTAGCTCTTGTAATGTAACAAATGATGAGAGAGAGACGTAATGGGTCGGCTTAGGGGGAGGGTGGGATATATTAACTGTACTATACGACTTGTGAGTGCAAGAAATCAATAAAGAAATTATATAAAAAATACATCCTGTTTTTAGTATAACAAATCACTTACAATATATTTATTCGCTTTCTGGTCAGTTACATAAGAAGATCAAGGACTAACAGTCCCATATCTGTTTGTGAAAATCATTCCACTGAACTCACGGGTTCCCAGATGTGGAGATGAAGAAAGACAGACACGGTAGTAGGGAGATGGAGACAGAGTTACAGTGTGATGGATTATGTTCCCTCAGACTAACACTTGCTCAGTTCCTTTCCAGCTCTGCTTTCTGCTGTGCATTTCTTCTCTGCACCTTTAAAAAGGAAGAAATGTAGCATTGGTGGTCTTCCAGAGGGCTTCAGACTTGCAGGATCTACACTATATAATAAGCGGACTTTCTCATTGAATTCCCTTTCCTATTCTGTGTATTTTGTCCCTATGTTTGTTTCTTCTGACTGTTTAATTTTTTTTTCAAGAAAAAATGGCCATCCACCCTATCTCTGTCTTATCCCCTTACATTACAATCAAAAAATGCTGTGCTCTCAGCCAGTCCGCAGCCCCTACAGTACCAGAAACAACACTGTGACTCAGAGCTTTCTGGTCAGTCCTGCCACACCCCGCTGGGACAAAACACAGTGATGGGGCATCATGATAACATGAAGGAAAAGGAGGAGGAGGACGGTAATGTTGTTGTGAAATGAGGAGGATGAGGATGGTGGAAGGCTCAGCAGCAAAATATGTAGCCTACGGAAAAGCTAATTCAGTTCACAGCTCATAAAATGAAAATGAAATGCTTTCCAATCTTGAAAGTTAGAAAGGTTTGGGATTCTTGGAAGAGGGTAGCTTGTAAATTGCTGAAATTTAAATGAATGTGACCTGTAAGGGAAGTTATACAGTACTTCATGTTAAATGTCTTTATATGTAGCAGAAATGTATGCTCTTAATTGCACAGTGTGAACTGCTTCTCACGTGGAAATGATCCCTAGACAAGTAAAATGTTCCTCTTAAATGTTATCAAAAGCAGCTGCAAACATTGTTTCTGCTGTTGTGTTTTTGTTGTCTCCCTCCTTCCCGTATTTCCTCTCTTTGTTTTGGAGTGAAACAAGTGATCAGAATAAAGGATTGTGGACAAGGTGCACAGTGCCTTCTTCGGTATGTGTAGTGTACTTTTCTTTATATTGTCATCTAGACCAACGTTTTGTTTAACCGTTTAAATATAAAAATCTTTAAAAAAACAAAATTTCAAATTTGATTACAAAAACAAATTGTTATCAAAAGTGAAGCAATGGGATTAACCCTTTAACTTTTATATAGGCCTAGGGAAGAAAGATAAAAAGAGCAAAAAACGGCTATATTCAAAACATCATTCTGCAAACAAAAGCAAAATCTGCCGTATACCAAAAATACACGGATGTTGTACTGCTTTGGAAAAAAATCTCCAGTTTCCCAATAAGCTCAGTGGGCTATTTGCAAATGATTGAACATCTTCCTCCTAAACATCTTTCCTGGATGTGTATTATTTTTAATATTTCTACTATGTATGATTATTCTAAATCTGTACTGTGAACATGTAACCTTTGCCCTAAGAAACAAATGTGTGTGTCCAAGCAAGTTTGCCTGATTGTTCCCCAGAGTGCTACAAATGTAACAGTGGGTTCCTGGGATAGCGTGTTCTGCTGGTGTTAGAATGTATCAACAGGTTGTCAGCAGTGACAGTAAACTGAGACTAATCATTTGCAACCAAGAGAAGTACCAGCTATAACAGTTTGGTTATTAACAATCTGAATGTTGGGTTGGGTCCCCTGGTAACAGTAATAGGACACAGACAGTTGAAAATCGTTGTGAACCAATTTTGTCAGGGCTTCAGCCCTGAATGTTTTAAGTGTAGCCCCAAATGCATTTTGAAAAGTTGACTGACAAATATGATACCAGACAATAGCCTATGTAAGCCCAAAATCATAAGTTGTCTTATTTCATTGTGTTTCAGGTAATGGACGAGATGTGACGCGTTTGTGCTCCATGTATTTATGCCATAGTTTCGGTTTTCCACCTCCGATGTGTAGCAGCGTACAGACACATCCCTAAACTTTATCTCACACTAGAGACCAGAGACCCAAACCAGGCCCTGTGTCTGCCAGAAGGTCTGTGTTCTACCATATCAGTAGAGCAATCTTGTAATTATCATTGTAATAGCCTACTATACTTTTCTCAAAATATCACGACTCCTCCAAATCTCAGAGGACCCACATGGGATGAGCTATATTTTGAATGTGCACAAAGTTTGGAAAATGAGCAGACCCCCCAGAACCCCAACATCACAGGTCACCACACAAATCTGGAAGAAAAACCTTGGCCTTTGGGTTGCCACGACAGTTTTGATTAGGCCATATGTTGGTGCTATTGAAATAACTAAATAAACATGCACTGGCTATTAACAAGCTGGGAAAGCCAATCCCCGTCTCACATTGCATCCATTTAAGTGAAATGGGTCCGGGCCAAGCCCAAACCTCCTCTTGTCCTAGAAACGCCACTGATAAGACGCGCAAATGCTTTCTAGTTTTTGGAGGGCTTACTAAACGAGAGGGAAATTTAGCTTTCAGCGTGTCAACACTGCTGGTAATAATAGTCAGCTGTGAGAAGCAAGCCACATCACCGGAAATATATACTGTAATGCGGTTTCCAGCATAAAGAATTTGCTGCTAGATTTATGTGTGTACTTGTGTGTCTGTCTCCAGTATGTGGTGTATGAGTGAACTGTATGGACCTGTCTCTCTGCCCGGGCCAGCATACTGTTGCTGCAAATTCACATGGCTCTATATAAACACGCAGATCTCTCTCACTCTGCCACTGAAATAAATGAAGACTCACATTACTGTGGATAAGATGTCCCAGTGCGGGAGCTGAGGACAGTTTGAATGTCTCTGTCCAGTATCATTATGACACAGAAATAGTCTTAACACATTCCTGAAGTCGAGCAGCTTCCTGCTTATATTATTATTATATTTAACAATAATAATAAAAATCAAAGCATGCATGGGGACTTAATACATTCCTGTGGGACATTTCTCTCTTGATGAAGTCATTAACTGTGATATTACTTTTTGAAAGTGTGTTTTTTGGTAATTTTCCATTTTTGATTCAATAGTCTCTGGCAGAGAGTGACAGGAAATGTGGTGAGAGAGGATAACATGCATTCCAAAATAATTTATTCATGTTAATCCTGGTAAAAAGATGTGGATTAACCACATCATGAGAAGAATCAAAACGTTCACATTGTATTTATAAAAAAGAAACGCAATCCCAAATTAAATGTTTTAAAGAGTTTGGAAATAGAACACTGAATAAACTGTATTTGGTTCCAAAAAGGGCAGTTTTCATGAGTGCTACTGTCTACTAACTTCCAATGAAATATCCTCACAAACATTCAGTTTGTGTAATGTATTTACAATGCCTGAGAAATATGTAAAGCACAATAAGCAAAACTGATGTGATTATTTGCCCAAACTTCAAAGCCTCTACATACACTGATAGTGCTTATAAATAAGCACGAAAAGAATCCATTTCCTGTGTTTACGTCTGTGGTTTTTCATCTTTAAAAAAACAGCTGACATACAAGGATTCCTTACTGGATTAACCAAACTGCTTAAAATGTCTTTCCTGCTGTCCACTCAAAGAAGAGCTGGGGACAACATGGATTTATGTACAGGAAGCAGTTCTTTCATCCCAATTAATTATTATAACTTCTGGAATAATGTATTCGAAACAATCTTGCCTTTTCAGGAAGAGAGTAGAGTAGAGAGTAGTAGAGATTAAAAGCAGTAGAGTGCTGTTTCTTTTAAACGTGAAGATTAATCGGCTGACTTGGATCATTTCTTCACATTCAGGAGCCTTAAGCCTTATGGCTCAGTTAATCACGCCTACATTGACACTGTTACTTATTGTGGCAAGCCAAAAGGAGTCTCATTCTGTAGCACTTAACACATGATTTACATCCTGTAAAGTCAACTCTTTGGAGAAGACATTCGGTCTACTTACACCCTCTGACTTTCCAATGAATTTGAGTGTATACATAGGCAGGCTTATAAATCCATGTCCGTGACATTCACATTTTACCTGTGTATCCTGCTAATGTGCCCTTGTTAAGAGGACAAATCAGAAGGTATGAGTACTTAATGTGATTTTTTACCACTTGGGAAATTCTTAAATACTGGTGGTTCATTTTTAGATGCTGAGCCAGTGAGGAGTCAAGGTCAGGGGGGATGAATGATGCATTTTGGCTAAATGAAATGCATCAGCTATAAATTCCTATTGACTCCAGGGGCATTCTTCTGTATCCGACCTCTGTTGAAAAAGTCTCCAGGCTAAAGATTCAGCAAGTTTTCCACATCACCATTCTCAATCTTAGATATCTCTGCTACACTGCACACAAAAGATTTGCTACTGGTCTGTATTTCCCAGTTAATAATTCATCCTTTAGGAGTTAGTCTATTGTTAAGTATTTAAAAAAAAAATTGGGTAATTAACTGAAATGGTGAACTAAACTAAACGTAAACTTTGATAATTTTTCTGGCAAATTTCCTTGTTTCACATCCCTCTTGTTTTGCAATTTCCCACGCTAACAAGATTGTCACTGCAGTCTGATGAACTGCGGTTTTCTGCCTGCTGCTGCGATAACTTCTGAATGACAACAGCTCTCATGCGCTGACTAGGAAACAAAGATAATGACAGACAATCTTAACTATTTTGTAATTTGGAGGAAAATCTAATTGTGTAGTAAACAGATTAGCACTCACACAGAGTTGCACAGAAGTGCCTCACGCCAGGCATGGTACAAAATGTGCCATGATGAAGAGTCCCCATGTTAAAACAGATGGAGGGCTATAAAAGTTGAGATTCTTTAATGGCAAAGAAACAACATGTCAAATCTCTTCTTCACATTTTCTGAAATGTTTCCTTCAGTTGTGAATTACGCACATCTACAAATCTGTAAATCAAACTTTTAAGTATTATTTTAATACAAACAAACTGAGCTAAATTACTAATGAGCATCATGACGGCACTATCTTTACTATGATTTTGTTAAGACTTTTGTATCTTGTATCTTTGAAAAGGAGATGGTTCATCTCAAGGTATTTACCATTATACAATTATTGACATTATACATAAACATACATATGATCAAATCATTGGAGCATGTCCTTTAACAATTCTATTTTGAATACTCATATTTTGGAATCATTTCTTTGGATGTTTAATGCTACTTTGTTGGCTCCCCAGATTGTTGCTGCCTTATATTGTCAGCGCAAATAGAGTTTTGAGAAGAAAATACTTTATGACACACATTATCAGATGTTTTCAGGTTGCCCGAAAACATCTGCTATCTGTTTTGAGCATTTCTTGTGTAATTAATTTACTATTCATCTGCTGTTCACAGCTTGGAAATCTGCGGCATGAAACCAGAAAAGTAAGGAAATTCCAGCTTTTGTCATTTGTAATTTGATTTTTTGGGGGTAAATGAATGTAACTATACAGCGTTGTACCTTTTATAGCCTACTAAAAGCTGCCTCTTTAAGTGCTAAAAGGTACAAAGAGAGTCACAAAAAAAATATTTTCCTCTCTATCTGTTCTGTTACCTTTTTCTGAGTGTGTCTTGTGGCTCTCCACCTCAACACACCCGGTGACACCCGAGCAAAAGCACAAACCAGATTTCACTGAGGTCGCACATAAACACAGGCTGAGTAGAGCTACTGTACATGACCACCGAGGCACCGAGATGGCCAGACGGTATATTTAGTAGATTCACAGGGATCAGCAAATCGGAGCTTGCGGAAGGCAAACACTAATAATGACGGCCTTGATCAGCAGGACGGTTTGAGGGTGGCTGTAAAGTAGCAGTCAGGGGGCAGCAAGGCCTGTGTTTAAGTCATTAAAAACACGTCAGGGAATTATAAATGAGCCAAGATTTTAAGCAAACCTTTAAACTCATCGTGAGTAAGTTGACATGTCTGCTCTGTGCGTGCGTGTGTGTGAGGTGTGTTATTATATCAAAGTGTGGCTTAGCTTTCACTGACACACTCATCTCATCTGTAATTAGCTCACAGCTGTGCTTGATGTAACTCATACCGGCAGATTTCATAACAAACAACCAGAAACGATCACTTAGATACAGGAAAAACAGGTGAAAACACTCAGCCATGCTAATCTGACCATCATCATCATCACAATACATGACATCAAATCAAATGAATCATGTTGAAACCTAACACAGGCTGGTTACAAATCAAATCACTATCTTACTAGTTGTGACTTATGAATATAATATAATATAATATAATATAATATAATATAAAGCTTTATTTGATGTTTGATTGTATTCACATGTTGTGCAGCTCTGCACCAACCTTGGCAGGGAAAAGGAATGAAAAAAGGTCAGTGTATGTTTTGCTCAGAGTAAAAATGAACACTTTGCAGTTGTCCACACCCATCAGAGTGGAACACTTTGAGCAGCTGCCACCAGAGCTACACCATCTCAGTCAACCCATCAACTCAGATACTGTTGCTGAAATGTTCTTTGTATCATCGGACGTGTTGCTGTGTACTCTCAATGCAGATGCCACCGACATCCTAGCCAAAACGACCTAAACAAGCGGGCTCCAAAGGCATGGTGATGATTTGTAGTTTTTCTACCGGAGCTGTTGAGCTAACTGCAGTGCATTTCCATTGAATCACTAGAAGGGGACAAGAAGTCTTTCTGCTGAGAGAAAAAGGACGCTCTGTAGAACCAGGTCAACACAGGAACAAATACCCAAACATTGAGGTCACTTCCAAAACAGGAATAGTCAAGTTAATGGACTCTGGTTTCTACGACAAGGCAAATATGCTGTAAACAGGGCGGGAAAATTACAGCAACACACACACACACACACACTCTCTTGCCAAATTAAACCTACAGGAGAGCTGGGCGGGGATTTTAAAATTCAACTCCCTATGACATCCTCCCAGTCAGTAAGTGCCTAACAAAATCTACTTTATGCCCAACCAGGCACACCCTCTCTACAGCCGAGGTGTGACAACATATACTTTCAGACACTTCCTCTTCAGGATATGCAGGCTGAGAATCTCAGCAGGCAAAAACATAGGGAAGTGTTAAACTTTCCGCATTTAAATCCAAAGATCCGACAGCACTGATTTCTAATATAACCTCCCTGACGCCGTAGTAGGTTTTTCCTCCTGCATGACTCACATGCCAGTAAATGTGGATCCAGGATGCAGGTACAGTGGCTGGTTTGTGAAATCTGAAACCTGAGACCTTCAACTGTCAAAACACTGCAGAGAATAGCAGCTAGTGTGAGCTATGGTAGCTATGCTTGTACACAGTCAGTGTACGTGCATGTTTCCACATAAAAGACTACTTGTTAGGGTGTAATAAATAAATGACTGCAGTAATATTTAAAGAGAAGACATTGTTGTAACTGTCACGTGTTACATGAATGAATCATTCATTATGTGTTATAAGAAGCAAGGTGTGTATTGTAAGATGTTTAGGGATGCTAGTGATGATCATGACTTATTTCATCTAATTAAAAATGTAATCTATAAGAAATGTCAGAGAATAGAGGAAAATGCCAATTACATTTATTCAGAGGGCAAGTTAATGTGTTCAAGTCACTTGTTTTGTCTGATCAGCAGTTACCCAAAGATATTCAATGTACAAACAATATTAAAAGAAAAAAGCATATCTTGAATAAGCTAATATGTCATACATTCTTCACAGAGGCGTATATGACAGGATTATGATAGACGCCAGGAAGCTGAAAATGCCACTGAATATCCAACACCTCTAGAGAGGTTGGTCTTTATAAATAAAGATAAATATAATCTTCATAAAAATACAAGCGTAGTATTTGACAGAAGCAGGCCAAAACTTTATATTAGCTAAATAAACCAATACCAATGTCTAACAGCTCCGCATAAACTGTTAGTAACAGCCACTGTGTAACGTTCCAATTCTGCAAGGTTTCTTAACAACTACACATTTTAGTCAGTAAATGTTAAACTTTGAGATCAGGAAAAAGTTCAATTATGATTCAAGGCTGAGAGTTAAAGCAAACAAAAAAGATAAAATCCTACGTGAACAAAGTCAAAACAGAAGGGAAGTAAAAGCATGTCACAGCAAATGGAGCAGGTTGTCATATTACCATTTTCTTTTCTGTTCTGCATGCTGTCATTCCCATTCATCACAAAAGCACCAGTCTCTGAAATAATCCATAGTAGTCTACAGAGCTGCTGCTGCTCCTGCTCGATGTCTGCTGACCAATGTGAAATCCATTATGCACAGACACTTGTTTGCAGAGTGAGTGAGGACAACCTTAAGCCAGCTGGATGAGCATTCGTCAAGTCCTGCGCTGCGCTGAACTTTGATTGGTTTTCTTCTCCTTCTCTCTCTGTCTTTGTCTTTACTGTGTTCTCTCTGCTTCTTTCTCTGTGTTCGCTCTCGCAGCACCTCAAGTGTTGGTGCTATGTGTGTCTGAGAAGGGGAACGCAACCAAGGAGACAGAGAGAGAGAGAGAGAGAGA
>NC_048413.1:19198389-19218752 GCF_013103735.1 Etheostoma cragini
ACATTGTGGAGATGTAAATCTGGTCAAACTGTCACATTATGAATACAAAAAACTGGTGCCCACAAGGTTAATCATCAAATTGTAGGGTAAGGGTTGAGGTTAGGCATGCAGTGCGTATGGTGGAATTCATGTAAATTGATGTAATATCCTGTGAAAAAAATGACAAAAAGAAGTTTGAGTGTGTGTTCATGTCAAATTGAAGGGAAATTAAGAAAATGAGAAAAAAACACCTAAATTAAACATCCAGCTAAACTTTTCTTTACACTTTTCCACTCAATAACATATATTTGTGTTTGTTTGCTGAAAACAGAGATGATTAAACCACACATCATTAAAGCTGATTAGCTGATGTTGGTTGGTTAGGCTGCATTAGAGGTGAGACTAAAAAAATGTGCATGCACTAGAGTCAAGCTCTCACTAAGTGGACACTGGGAAACCGATTGATTCCCATCTGATGTTCCAGAGATTGCAAAAAATAGCGAAAGGAAAAGTATTTGGCATTTTTAGAACAAGAATCATAACTAAAGCATAATAATACAATGTCATACAGTATAAAACTTGCATAAAATTCATTCATTCATTACCAGTCTGTACCTCTGAACCATTGTGATTCCCCATAAAAACCTGCAGAAAGTTCCTTCAGTGTCCCATTTTGGATCTCTTTTGCCCGTCTGTATCGGCCAGCTAATCAACATGAACAAATAGAACATCAGGAGGGAATCAATCAGCTTCCCAGAGGGCGAACGCGGCGGCTACAACGCCACAGTTACAAATTGTTTGATATGCTCAACGCTGTCACTGTGGTAGCAAAACCACCATCCACCAACTGCTTCATTCTCCATGTCACAAGACAATTGTGAAGGCAAACTAAGTGATGGGATCTGATAATGAGAGCAATCAAAAAAGTGAGAAGAGATGTATCTGCCAGGAACAAAATTACTATATAATTCAAAATACAGTATGTCCTTACAAAACATCATATTATTCACAAACCGCTTACATACAAGTACAGCACAAACAATAAAAACATCAGGAAAGTATTCCAACTGAAGAGACAGAAAAGGGAGTGGCTGGACGAGGAAAGGTGAAGAGGGGGAGAAAAAGTCTTCAAACCGGTAAGGGGGTTCTATTGGGTTAAACATCACGCTAACTGAAGCTGCAGTGAGACAGTAGCAAGAATATCTCGTCTCTGCATGTTTGACCGGGTCATGTCAAAGTGGAGACAAAGATTGATAGTGAGGTCACTCTCTCTTTCTCTCTCTCTGACCCAACAGCTACATTTGCATTCATCTGGAGTCGTGTTTCTGGCCACCTGGTGGGTGTTAAGTGTAATATTCACTCTCCTTTTAGCTCTGCTTTTGATCTCCACCAACTCCTGAGGGAATTATTTGGCTCTTCAGCTGCTAAATCCTCTACTATGTTCACCAGCTAGATGAAAACTTTGTTTGACGTTACAGTATACAGTATAGTCACCTGCTGCTGAAAACAAAGCTATGAGAGTAATGAGAGTGAATCAAAACTGTAAAGTTACACGCAGGAAAACTAAAACAATGAGCTGAGAGATGCTAAAGCACTACTCAAGGCTTTCTCTGAGTTGCTTGACCGTCCCCTTTCACAAGCAAGCAATCTAGGTTCACTGTTAACTGTTAATTGTTTTAATTAAATTGTTGAAAAGAGCAGCTTTAATCTGTTTCCCAATTCTATAATGCCTACCAACAGTCTACATATATTCATTGTCATGGTACACTGCAGTATTCTTGCCGTTACTGCAACTGTGAAAACCACAAAGAAACAGCAAGAAAATAAGTTTTTTACCAACATTTGCAATTTGTTGTACAGTACTGCAGCTTTAAGTATACTGTTCCTCTTCCATTTTCTTTGTGCATTTACTGTGGGATAATATTTTCCTTCAACAGCACACTTAAAGCAAATGAAGTATGCTGACATCTTCAACTGTGCTTTAATTTGATACTTTTCCAGTTTGAACACATTACATACTCAAAACAATAGAATTAGCATGTAACACAAAATAGGGACATACTGACAATCATCATGTGTTAGGAAATACTGTATAATATTTAGTTTATTTATGGCTGCTTGTGTTTAACACTCATGCATTTGACAATCTTGGCTCATGTTGTTAAATATAAAAATATTTTAATTAATTAATCAACTAATTGTTTCTGCACTAATGGGTGCTGAAACTATATAATCATAATAAATATCAGTTGCTTGTAAGCTGGCAAGTGAACAACCTATTCATCATAATGTATTTGAGAGTAGCGTGCCCTCTGCCTTGACTTCTGCGGTTGAGAACAAGCCAGAGGAAAACCATGTATGTTGTTGTTGTCACATACTGGAGCCCCCCCCCCCCCCTCTATGGCGCTCCTCCAGGCTGTTAATGCACTGATTCCACTGGGTGACAAGGCTAATGTGCAAAATCCACAAAGGGACACAAAAAGGGGAAAGAGAGGGAGAACATGAGGAAAAAGTGGCAAGGAAGCATGGGTAAGAAAGAGAAACATTGCATACGTGCGTGCGTGCGTGCATGCATGAGTGCGTGCGTGCGTGACATGATGTCAGTGTTATTAGGCTTGAGCAGAGCGAGCATGTCCTCGCCAGAGGAGAGAAGCTGTTGATTTGACTGGTTGCGGCCAAGGCCTTGTCGTCCTTGTCCTCATCGCTCTCTCTCTCTCTCAATCCCCTTCTTACTCACTCCCCTCACTCCATTTCATACATATTATAAACCGGATTTAACTTAATCCCAAATCTCTGCCCCTACTGTTTTGCTTCTTTGTCAGGTTGTCATTGTGAATTACAATCTGCACCGAACCTTCTGTCCTGGTTGAAAATAAACATTTAATAAAAATAAATCCATGAAATCTGGTGTCAGTGTGTGTGTGTGTGTGTCCTTAGAAATTCACTGTTCACCCTAGCAGAGGATGACAACCGCTTCACTGTGACACACTCATAGAGAGAGGACATGTGAGGTTCAGATAAAGATCACTGCTGAAATAAAAATGAAATAGCTACTATATGTTGCTTTTCACATTGGTGCTGCATCCACATATCTTTAGTTCAGGGTTACAAATTTCTCCAAAACAGTGCATGCTAACTGCACTGTAGCTGCACGGTTTGCACTACTCAGTTGGAACAGTACAAACACTGCAGCTAGATTTGACTATGAAATCAAGAACAATTTGCTAATTAAAAGAAAATTCCCGAAAGATTTACTATCTTAGTCTTAAATAATTTGCTTTACGTGTCAGAAATTTCACTCTCACTGCACTAAAAGGGTTAAAAATGTTGGAAGCCTGAATTTTTAAGTATAATTATCTGACATCTCACATAGGATAAAACATAACATAATAAGTAGTTGCATGTAGTGTTTGGTTTGTATCTGGCATTTATTTATCCCCACTGTGAATGTCTGTGCACCATTAACCAGAGATTTAAAAACACAATAAAACAAGCCTGCCGCTCTGGATGTGACACTGGCTTTACTGTATTTGGAAGCAGCGCTGTCAATGTAAGAGTGTCAGAGAGGTTTTAAAGGTGTGTGCATGTCCATGAGTACCAGTACTTGTTACAATAGCCTTAATGGAACAGAGTGTTTAGAAGCAGCTAATCCCAACCAGTGATGGAAACAAATGCACCTCATGCTTTGGCCTTCTATTTTTGCCTCCAGCATCCTCAGCACTTCAAGCATGCATCGTCCTGAACCCTGGCTTAGGCAGCTAGCACCTCATTACCATTTTGTAAAGCAGTTAACATAGCCTGGGATGCATTTCCTCCAGGGAGCAGGCAGGAGTGAAAGCTGGGCTACACAGGAAATTCATACAATTTGCATTTTTAGAAGCAATTGGCTGAGGTTGATGAAAAATTCAGCACTAACAAATCCATGTCGGTTAATCCCTAGTCGGATTACTGAGTGAAAAGTCAAATACAGTATCAGGGTGCAGTGATTGTCAAACCATGTGGAGAAAAAAGTACAAACAATGTGGAAAGAATTTGGCCCTTAATCGATCTGAAAACCTTCAGTCCTGTAATCAGTGGTCAGTGGACAAGAAAAAACTGAAAAACCCCTTGGTTTCTCTGCTGCAGAAGTGCACTTCTTTTGCACTGCTACATCCACATTGACTTTCACCCAAGCAGCAACCACCACAGTTGGTTATTTTAATGTCAATCCAAATAGCAAGATGCATTACCAGTAATAACCACTAGATGCTGGCTCCAAAAACATATCTCTATATTTAGGTTGACGGTAAAATTTCTTTCTAAAACTCATCATAAGCTGAACTTTTCTGTTGTGTCTTTGTTGCAATTTTAAAATCATGTTGTGCCTTCACCACTGAGACTCTCAAAATCCACCATCTTGTCCAAGTTGTGAGAGTTGGAAACAGGTAAAGTGTGGGCAAGCTTGGTGGACCAATCATCCGCTTATTGGACCAAAAATTATTATAGAAAAACATACAAGGTTTGGAAGTGAACCAGCTGGAGAACGTCAAAGGGCAAATTGGGTTGAATTAAGCTTAAAAAAAGACGCATATTTTGGTATGTGTTCAACTTGACTTACAGGTGTCTGAACACTTCAACACTCGGCTGTGGTGATCACCACCTGCTTATCCCACCTCACTTCCTTTCAGGCTTCATGCAGTTTTCTTACTCCAAACAGGCAAATTCAACTTCAGTTTAGTACAGTAACACAATAAGTGAGCTACTGAAGACCCTATAGATTACATGTGTTGACTCACGTTGCAAAGGTGCAGACAGGAATGTCATCATTATGGTTGTTACAACCATGTGACATACAAAACTGTTCAGTATTCCACTGGGTGCTATTATTATACCACATCAATGCAGTGGGCACAACAGTAGGCTACCAAAAACCTCCAACAGTCTGGGTCTTTTAACAAACTGACCCCAAAGATCCAGGCACTTACTTTACAGTGACAGCTCAGGGTTGAGGGAGACAAATCTACCAAGTGGGGGAGTGAAGGAGAGGCGTCTATTTTGGCCTAACTGTATAACCTCTCACAGCCTCCTCTGGAGCTGACCCTGCTGGTCATTAATCACCATAAGCTGTTTGGGTCACTCTGAATGAACTGCAAGGCTGGCTGGATTTATTTCAAACATATTGTTTTCACAGAGATATGTGTAACTGTTAATGTGTCTGACTGAAATATGACGCCTACAGTAGCCGGATGGACAAACAATATAGACGGGCAGGCATGACAGGAAACTGGGACATTGAGTAATGAGAATAGAAACAACCTAAATTGATTAAATGAAAAAAGAAGACAGACAGTCAAGACATTCCTCTTCTGATTGATATTCCTATAACATGCTACAGTACATTAAATGTGCTCTAAGAGATGTCATGGGTGCTTTAGGCTAGAACATTTGTTGTCACATCCAGCAAACATCTCCTCACTATCTGCGAGCTGCCTGTCCCCAGAACACACTGCAAAAAAAAACATGTCTCTGTAGACAGCCCAGGGTCTTCAAACGGCAACAAAAATAAACTGTGCCCACGTGCACCACGAAGGATTTACAAACAGTGTTCCAGCGTTCCAGCCAATAACGGACAGGAAGGATTTGGGGGTGGGGGGGTTATTGCACAGAACCACAGAAGGGAGGGGAGGGGCCGGGATGAGGAGGAGGGAGGGACAAGCGTCTCGTTTTGTTTTAAAATGCTTCTAACGTCAGCAAGAAGTAACGTCACCAAACATCGCTTAGAGCACCTTTAATGACCAAGAATGTAGTCAGTCCACAGTCTTGACCAAATTCTAGCCTGTTGGCAAAGCCTTATGGATTTATGTTTAACTCATTAAGTGCACAATCATTAAGCTTGTTCTAGTATTATGACACCCAGATGATTCACATGCAACCCTGGCCTTGAATGTCAAGTCACAGCAGGTCTGGAGAAACTTTCAAAAAGACATTTCACTAGCAAATTGCAGCGGAAGAACGGAGTCTCATTTTCCTGTGGTGCATTTTCCTATGGTTTCTGTAAATAAACAAGACGTTAAGCCATGCTAGCAGCTTTGTAAGATACTTTGCAGCTTAGGCTGATGGGAACGTCATTAGTATTGTATTGGTCATAAACCAAATTTTGGATCAATTACAATTTTGTCTATTCAACCAACAGTTAAACCAAATTCCTCCTCTGGAATTCATGAATGCGTGTACAAAATGTCATAGCAATCTCTTCAGTAGATTTTAAGATATTTCAGTCTAGACCACTGTGGGGTATAGACTAACAGTCTATAAGACCAAAACCATCCCTAGAGCCACGCTGAGCGTTGCTAAAAAGCACTACTCAAAGACAATGGAGGTGTAGTGAGGCACAGTTCATCTTGCTCTCACAAAAGTCTGACTTGACTGAATAAACAAGATGGTAAAACTAGTGTGACAACGGGCACTCCCAATAGCCTTTGCTAAACATCTTGAAAGAAGTAATATTCTTTTGAAAATCATCCGACACCTTTCAGACACTGGGTTAGAGATTTGCTAACTTCTCTGGTATTGGAGAAAATCAATACCCTACTTAGAGGTAAACGTCATGTCTCTACTAAGATACCTATTGAAAAGTACTAGAACACTACATTTTTAATTTTCTCTGTTGATTTTATGTTACTTTTTTTTCTTCTTTTATATTGTTTTTCTGTGTCTCTATTTTTTTGTATGGCTATGTATGAAAACAATTAACTATATTAACATCATTCTCAAAATCTGTGACAACATGCACTGCAAGCACATTTGACGAGTTTGGATAAAAACTTCTGAGGTCAATCTTATCATCAAAAAAACAAACCAAACATTAACTATACTTTACGTGATAAAGTATGGTCCTGTGATACACTGTGGATATCAAGCTGTCAACATGTACAATGTATAAATTATGTATATGTTATTGTCTCTGCTGGTGGTCTGCCCTGCAAAGTTGAGGGCACTTTCTCATGCCCACACACACACACACACACACACACACACACACACACACACAAAGGCTATAATTTATCTAAGGGGATAATAAAAATCAAAAATAGCACCTCAAAATGTAGATTCTCAAGCTTTCTCTCTGCTATTGTTAGTAAACTTCCCAGCAATCACTACAGAGGCAATTTGCCCAAACTCCCAAACCACTGGAGACTTCTGGAGGTCATCAGAATGTTTTTTTGAATCTGGTGTCTCAGAAAAAAGCACAAACTACAACCCTGTGATATCACTCATATCTGGACATCACCAATCAAAGTGTGTGTGTGTGTGTGTGTGTGTATTGGGAGGGATTCTTAAAACAGGCCCGAGAACAGCATCTAGAGGCCAGCGGGTACACCTGCTCTCAAGAGGAGACAAACCTCGCCAGCAGCTGGTTAAACAACACACACACACGCAAAAACCTCCAGCTTCTTATTTATAACCTCGCCCACACAGCAGAGAAGAAGCAGCCTCACAGACAGACAGACAGTAACAGCTGGTTACTGGAATGAAGCCAAGGAGTTCAGGTCACACAGGAGGAACATTGAACATTAGGTCCAACACAGAGAGCGGTTATGGCTTTAATAATGATAATGAGAAATGTCCACCACAAGTTTCCAAAGTGATGTACTAAAATGTATAGGTACGATTACAAACATGTTCAATTTAACTATTTGTATATTACATTTTTAGTCTAAAAGAAGTAAATCAATTCTTCATATTTGTAAAGCTAAAACAAAAACTCTTCATTTTCACTCAGTTTTTTCAACTATCACTCACTATTTGTTCCATGACTAGTTGTCTCTTTCATTTTAAAGTGATTATGATATCTATGTAGAAAAGAACTCTATCAAAATTGAATTAAAAATACAAATTACTGGTGCTGGTTGTAGTTAAATGAGTTAATAGTTTCTAAATTGAGTGTTGCAATTCTGTTTTTGCAAATCATCATGTCCTCATTCATCTCAAACCAAAATTATCTTCATGACATAAAGTGTTTTGGCATAACTAAAGAGAGACAAAAAACGTCATAATTATCAAATATCAAATATCCACCCTTTATAAAGGAGTCAGATTTTCAATCTTGCTAATTTTTATTCAGAAAAGTGACCCCTGAGCAAGCTGTGTTGCGTGTGTTTGTGTGTGTGTGTGTGTGTGTGTGTCATCACATCATCAGTCTTACATTTATGTAACTGACTGGTTGGCTTATCATTAAAATGATATATGCATGGATTAATTTATCCTCTATTGGAGTAAAACACAATTCTTTTGGTGCTGATGGGTGTTTAAAAAAAGGACATACTGCAAATTAGCCATTATTACATACCCTTTGGCATACAGACTTATTGATGATACAGTGTAACAAAGTTGTGCGACATGATAGCCTTTAGCTGTGCAGCACCATATTATGTTATCGGATTGAAAATATATCCAGCATATTGATCAAAAAACATTTTAAAACCAAAATAGTTAATCCAGCAGCTGAGATCAGATTGATTTGAAGTGATAGAAGATGGCCCTTACTCATAATCAGGCAAGATATGGGCTCTCCATTAATAACACACTGCAGCATATTTATAATGGAGGCTTGTGCAGCTTCAGTTTCAGTACTGTGAAAATAAATAAATACTACAGTATATGCCTCTTTATTTTGTTATGTGTGCACATTTACGCCCAGCACTGGGGTTTTAGCCACTAACGTTCCTGAAAACTGGGGCGTCCACCAGCTCACCAAGAGCGATTGCCCCATGTTGGCTAAGTTCTGCACCGGCCCGGGTTCGGATCCGACCTTTGCTGCGTGTCATCCCTCCATCTCACTACCCCTGTCATGTCTATCAACTGTCAGTCTAATAAAAGAAAAAAAAAGTTCTTGAAGACTACGCAGAGAAGACAACACATGACAGTATGAATCAACCAAATTATGATTTGTAACTTCAAATCGGTTTCGTCCTGCAATAAAATCTTAATTAGTAGGCTACAACTTAAGGACAAAGTGTTAGGTCAGCTTGACACTATAATGCGACGTCAATTAGTCACTGTGCCAACTTTACACACAAACAAGCTTTAGTTAAGCAACTTTGTCTGTCATTTAGCATTTTAAGCTTATATCCCTTTTATAATGTCACAGGCCAACCATTATAAGTGCATAATTAACTAACTTAATGAATGAGCGAGCTCTCTACCTTGCGTCACGTTCCTCATGTCCAGAGTGTGTTTCGCCTACAGCAGGAACATGCTGCTGCAGCGCAGTCAGCTACCGAAGGTTTCAAGCTGCGTCTGTGTGTCCACCTGGAGGTGTGGAGGGTGTCCTCTCAAGCCCTGTTGTTAGGGTAGGCAGTGCAGCGTCCTCCTGGTGCCGATGAGTCTCCAGTGTCTGATTCCACCTGGCAGCGGGAGCGCGCAGCAGGGAGCGGAAATCAATGGGCGCTGAGTGAGTGCAAGTCAATGTTCAGCAGTGAATGAAACCAAACTGGGAGAAAATGCATTTCTGTAACATTGAGAATCGCGTTCACTTGATCATACTACTCACTCACTCACTCAACCAAATGTGACGTTGCACGACACACCTACCTAGATTTACCTAGATGAACTGAAAGGGAAATCTTTATTTACCAAAATTGTATGTTCTCTATCTGAATATTGGTCCTGTATTCACCACCTGAAGCTTTATTCTCTTCCTGCTGTGTCAAATTAAACCATATTTATAGCACACAAAAGGAGGATGACATATTCAGAGCCAATACACAAGGAGAGTGGATTGCCATTGATAATTTAAACAATTAAGGAAAAGTCAGGTTAAAAAGGAAAAGATTTGTATGTACTCATAAAGCAGAAACTTTTAAACTCTACATCCCTAAAGTTGGTCGAAAGATAACAGTTTAGATGGATGTCTCATGTGTAACAGCATGATCTTGAATTTGTTTAAATGACAACATAAGAGACGCCTGAGAAAAACCTCTGCACTTTTTTTGTTTTTTTTCCCCTTATGAATGTAATTTGTGTTACTATAAGGACATGCAGCGGCATCTCTCTGTCTCTCTCTCACACACACACACACACACACACACACACCGCAGTATGATGATGTGTCACATGCTGCTGCTGCTGTTTACATCACTGCTTCCTTTCTCGTGGGAAGGATGAAAAACAGCTTATTATTATATAAGAGACACAAAGGAATTTCCTTTGCAGAATGAGATTTGTATCATTTCAAAACAATTTTAAGAAATTAGGGCAATGACAATGTTCATATAGAGAATTATTATCATATATATATAATGATAATAATAATAATAATAATAATAGTAATCATAATAATAATACATGCATACAGTGATCACTGGGTTTAATGTAACAGTCTCTTATTTACAGGGCTTTTAATTCCCACTCTTCTTTTTATGGGATGACATAATAATTAAATAATGAATTTGTTTGATAAACAAACTGTCTATTGATATAAAATATGCAATCCATGTTAAAGTCTCAACATTACCTGTCCAGTAAGTAAACCATTATAGAGGAAGCTAGGTTGGTGATGACATGATGAGGCGTTTCCCCGGCATAAGATGATGATGATCATCCCGTTGACATCTCCTTACAGGATGGTTTTGGTTGTCCTGCATGATAAACAGTATCTGTAATGCACTGATGACACTTGCTTAATTCTGTTCTCCATTTCATTTGGATTTCCCAGCATCAACAGATAACTTGCTTTTCATGTCAGAATTTTTTGCCAAGGTCCGTTTCATAACAATGTTTGAAAATTAATTTCCTGTTTGGCTCGGAGGTTGCAATAACAACAGAGAGCATCCAACATGCAGTACATGCAACTCACCAGCAGTGACTGATAGCAATTAAATCAAAATTTACAGGGGAGTTTCAGTCAATTGGGTAAACAATACATCAACAATTGGTATAAACTGAAGTATAAGTATTCTAAAGAGGAGCATGTGCGTTTTGCTAACTCTAAATGGAGAAAAGGGAGTAGTCTTTTGGTGGGCATGGATGCATCCCTTGGTATACCTTTATTCCTTCTGAGGTTGGGTTAAAAGGCAGCTGCTTCTTCTCAGAGAAGATATGCTGATGTGGAGAGTCATCCAATAAAGGGGCTTTTCATTCAATCAAATCTGTGTCCATACAATTTACTTTTCAATCCACTAGATGGAGCAATGATCAGTGTGGGACAGTGAATATCTTTGGACCCAAATGATTCCCTACAACATCCTCCTTCCTTTCTAAAGTTTATTGAACTTTTTACCACAACACAATGATTCACATACAATACAGCATAGTGATGAGTCTATATATACAGAACTGTGATTCTTCACATAATCATGTTGACGCTACAGTATAGGCATACAGAAATAAATAAAACAAACATTTCTTTGACCGAAATTAGTGTGTGCATTTCTTTTGCATTTTACTATGTCATGGCAAGCTATTTTACTTACAAGATTAACAATATATAGCACATGTATTTTAGATATGTAATAAGACAGTTGGACAGCAGGTGGCAATATAATACAAATCCTGCCCCTCCTTTGGATTTAATTATACTTGAAACATGATGTCAAATAGAGGGTTTGCTTGGACACACACAGTAGGGTCTGACCAGAAGTATTTTTTTAATTTCAGATTTCATTTGCTAGAATGGAGACACTGTGTATAAGATGTTGTTATTTCTGTAGATTTATCATCCCATTTTTCTGCTAAGCCTCGAAGAATACCCGCTGAACTGATTTTTCATCAGTACTCACATGAAGAAGACAGTGGTGATGGCTCTTGGCGGCTGTGATTGTGAATATGAAGCCCTGAGATGTTGTTTATGAGCATAGAGCATGACACAGAGCGGTGCTGTCATAAATTAGGCTGTTATGTATTAGACAATTTACATACTCAGGTCCTATTTGGGCTAAATAGTCCAGTTATGCCATGTAATACACTTAACTTAGCATAGAGAAATGTTTTTCAATGTAAAAGATTTTGTTTTTTAAAAGCTGTTTGGTTGTAAAGCACGTTTCCTTTAAGAGCTACATGCTTCTGTTCTTATCTGTCCTTTATTTCAGTGACTCAGCTCAGTCCAAACACATCCATATGTTTGCCACCCACCAGAGACATGTTGCAATCTTCTATCCTGATTGGCTGGTCAGGATTTCTGACAGAAGAATAACAGCACGCCTTGACAACAAGTCTGACCATCCCAGACTGGTGGCTGCTCAGCTGGGGGCTCGCTTGTAGACACTCCCTAATCTTCAGACTGTTGATGGGTCTGTTTAAAAAGCTGTTGAATCACTAAAAATACATCCATATAGTATAAACATTGTTTAGACAATACATAGTCTGACTTTACATTAGGAGACAAAGGATGCACACATTATAATTTCAGCCTTACTAGGTACCAAATAGGACAATGCATCAAGCACCAGGAATAAATATATTTATATATTTGAAAATCCATGTAGTATACCTTGATCTCACTTTACGTGATAAACCCAAACTTTCTGGTCCTGCACTAGAATGTTTTTGCTAGCATGTTTTCAGCCCAGCCCTGATTCTCTGTAATGTTTGACGACGAATCTGTGTATAAATGAACTTCAGAAGAATATAACTACTGCTCTGATAAGAGCTTTTAAATCTACTTACAGCTAATGATTTACTAAAGTTGCATCTTTCTCTAGAAACTTTAAGATCAGCTCTTATTCAACATCTAAGAGGATGTTAGTATAGTGTAATAAGTGTATAATGAGTAGCTCTAGAGGTAGTACTTACAAATGTATGCAGACGTGTTAGTTTGATCATGAGAAGTCAGCTCTTGTCAAGGCTCAATATGAAGACTTACAAGGTGTTGGCGCAATGCAGGGTGGGATCAACAATAAATGGAAGTGCGTAATATTACCTGAAATATACAATGGCATCATACAGCTGCAACATCACAGTATCAAAGCAACAACAAAAGGTTTCCTTGACACAGACTGGGTTTCCCTGACACGTTTCTCCTTATGTCCACTTGTGATGTGTTTTTGTTGTTATACCTGTGTTTGAGTCACATTAACACAACAGACCAGTTTAACTTTAAAATAGGATCGGAAAATCTCTCTCTCTCTCTCTCTCTCTGTCTCTCTTTCTCTCTTTCTCTCTTTCTCTCTCTCTCTCTCTCTCTCTCTCTCTCTCTGTGTGTGTGACATCTGTCGAAGTATATCAGACTCTACACTCAAAGCATACCAGCCCCTGACTGGAATCAGGACACATGCAAAGATTTGAAAGCTAACCTGCTGAGCGACATGCATGCAGAGTGTGGGTCTTCTGTTACAAGCTGGCGTTACACACTACACTCCTATTTACGACAGAGAAAAAGGTCACATCTGCCTACAGTATGTCATTCACATGTTGCCCTTAAGAAGATGTGGAGGCTGGAACAGTTGCTGGTCAAAAACCTCTACTGAAGTATACAGCACTATTATTTACAACATATGTGTACTAAGTCATCAGGGATGGAGTAAGTCCCTTTTCAGCTCAACCCCCTCAGGAGGTAATCAGCATCAGTGATATCTGGTGACAAATTGATTGGCAGAGAGATCAATGAGTTGATTAAGTAAAGTTCTGTATTTAAAAAAAACGAATTCTGGTCTAATTTACTTCCTCTACTGACTGAACTGGAAGGGACTGGACCCCAAACCTAAGGTAGATAGTGGTCACCAAAGGAGTTGGAGGGGCTTCATCTAGTTTGAAGACTACAGGGCTACAGATCTTCATCATCATCTTCATCAGTAATGCAGTGGAGGGACGGGGGAGACAGGCTGCATGCAGATGGAAGGAGAGGGTCCCTGGACGGGTACAGTGTTTGGTCATCTTCTGGAAAGAGACAATAAAAGGAAGTCATCGTTTGGAGAAATACAGAAATACGTTGATTGTTCTATAAGATGTTTCTTATTAAAAGGACCATAGCAATGGCTTTTTCCACCTTATTAATTTCTGTGTGTAAACTGTGAGTTGATTTTTATAATGTACTAAAAGAAATTGAAGGACAGACACTTGTCTAAAATGTAAATTAAAATGCAGATGACTCGTTGTTAATGTCTATCTGTATGGAAGAAGATTTTAGTGTGTGTGTGTGTGCGTGCGTGCATGTGTGTGTGTCTGACTGTGTACTTTGTTAATTACCATGGCATTAACTTGCGGCGGTCTCCTGCTGAATGATGTAGTGCCTGTTTGAATCATCCACCTCGCTGCCACAGTAAACATCACTTCTGATACAGATAAACAAACACAACACTCAGCATCGTAATCCTGTCGTAATTCTATTTGCTGTTGTTTTACTGTAAACTTAGTGTAACTGGCAGCCTCACCTGTTATCATTGATGTCTCTCGTTTCACTGATACTGTTACCTGCTGGAAATAAAACAATAGATTAATTCCTATCTTGATAAAGATGATCAATATACCTATAATATAATAAAGACTGTATAAAGAACACAGAGCTGCTGACAATAAACATCTCATACTCTAACTGATTTGATGCCAAACTCTGTGTACATGTGCACGCATGTATACATGCATGTGAACATCAGTTTGGATACAGATACGTGTTGTTATTACCGTTGTCAATGTTGAGTGGGAAGGACTCCAGTATGTCTCCAGTATATCTGCCTGCTCTGTAGCCCAGCGCTGTGGAAACTCTGTGTAAAACATCACAGAGGGAACAGAAAACAAAAACAAATATAAGCACAGCATTAGACAGTACAAGTTAGGGAGACTTGCCTGATCAAGCTATTTGAAAAATCAGAAGGTCCATAGAGTAAAAAGGAACACAATGTTTAAGCAATACGTAATATCAAAGAGAATAGCCTGCCAGCTGTAGGCTATAATGAATGTCCATGCTTGGATGAACAACCACTCAGTACCAAAACCACAGGATGCTCTGTTTTTAGAAGACTAGTGCTGACTCTTCCTGAACTCTGTCATCTGACATACTGTATGTCACAGATCTTACTTAAGCCATGCAATCTGTGGCCTGAAATGGTAGAAGGAAGGATTTAAACTCACGTGTTACTCTGGACAGAGTTTGGGTTGCAGTTTGAGCTGGCAGCGCTCGGCTGTGTCACGTTGCCCTGGAAGAGGGCGTTGCTGTAGGTATTGGCCTGTTCAGTGGCACGGATGTAAGTGTAGAACGGGTTGGTGGGAGAGCAGACGGGCAGCTGCTTTGGTCTCACTGGCTTAGCTGTCAGGGTAGTAATGTGATATAGGATACAATAATAATAAAACTGGATTAAAGAAGAGACAGAAAGTCAGTCTAAAATTTCTTGCATTTCAGACATTTCATTTAGGAAAATACCAATACAATCAATAAATCAAATGATCAAGCTCAGTGCTGTACCGATCTGTGCTGCATGGGGGCGCCTCAGGGCGCTTTTTGCCCTCATGGCATCCTTGATGCGGTCGACCTCCTGCTGGTAGCGGCGGCGGTCCATCATTGCGCCTTCTTTGGCATCTCTCAGTGCAGTCTCCAGGGCCTTAACTCTCTCAGCAGTAGACCGAAGACGTTTCTCCAACTTTGGAAGCTCACAACGCAGATCTGCATTGTCACGTACCAGCTGGAAGGGAGAGAGACAGAGGGAGGGGTGAGAAATGACACAGGGTGGGAAAATTGGAATCTAAATTAAAAAAAATAATCAGTGTGAAGAAAGAAGAGAAAAAAGAGGAAGAGGAAGGAGTGAAAACATGTAGCCAAGTATGGCACTTACAACTTAAGAAGCTAATTCAGTTCCTGTTTAAAATGCTTCAAGAATTACAAATCCATAAAAAGGTATGCAATTACAGTAATGTGATGCAATATCATTTAGTTAGTCACTTCCATCACACCAGTTACAAATAAAAAGACATTGAGGGCAGAATTTAGAGGGCACAATGTGTTTACATTACAAGATATTTGTGATTTTTGAATATACTCCTTTACTTAAAGTCTGTTCAATATAGCAATACATTAAAAAACTGAAAATAAAAATCTGTTATGAACCCACTGAGGTCTGACTCCTGGGTGTACATTTCTGGCAACTAGCAGGCAAATTATCCCCCAGAATTACTTCATCTCGTAAAATTAGAATATCAGTCTCCTAGTCTTAACAGGAACTGTGTTTCCGTCACAAAAAAGTTATAGTTCCTTTCATCCTCTCTGTGTATTTCTCACCTGTTTGTGAACCTTTGTAAGTTGGTCCAGGTTATTCTCAAGAAAGGAAATCTTCTGCTTCTGGGTGCAAGACCCCCCGCTATCATCAGGCTCCATTTCGGAACTCTGCAGAGAGTAAAGTTAAGCACAAAGGTGAGTAAACAAATAGTAAGCAAGGTGGAGAAAGAGGTTTTGTAGTGTCCAGTGGCAGAAAATGCTGGTAACACCTGTCGCGGGCTGACAGAAGACTTTATAATTACAGCAGATTACCATGAGAATACCTTTCAAACTCACTTTTGAGTAATTGTGGTTTAAAACCTTCCGCCGTATCTGTCATCAATACATGGTTAAATGTGCCAAACAAGCCCCTTTTAGAACAGCTATTCACCCAGTATTTAGCATAGTAACATACTAACTCCTTGCAAGGCTTTTCTGTTGGATCTTTAATCCACTAGTCTATCCAAAAGGGGAACTTCCCAATACCAAAAAGTCAAGGGGATTACAAGAATGGAGGATATTGTTGGTATTCTCAAGTTTATCAATGGGAATTTACTACACAGACTCCTTAACATCACGTAATATTATCATCTTTGAGCTGCTTACTTTTTTAACCCGCGACGTGAGGTCTTGAACGAACAGCTTGCGCAGGTTGTGGAGGGTCTGGAGTTCGCGGGCCTGGACAGACAGATGGAGAGCAGGTTAGGAAAACAATTCTGCATGTACAAGATGTTAGTGAAAGGTAATTCAAAAGAAAAGATAGCAGACTTAGGTAAGTTAAGACTCTAAGGTGTAAGGAAAGAGAGAGACAAAGAGACAACAAGGGACAATGTTTCAGAAGAGACAGAGTTACATAGACAGTGGTGTATATTTTACTCACGACAGTCTCCTCCAGACCCTTCAAGTCCTGTTTAGTCTGCTCATGGCGCTCATGCAGGAATCTGACAGAAACAGCAAAACCATCATTACTAATAACACAATATTTCTGTGTATCAATGTTTTTTTTGAGTGCCCTCTGCTGGAATTATAAAGAAGAGACAGTGGACTGTATCAATTCTTTACTCAAATGGACCTCAACAATACTTACGAGAGCTCCTCCAGACGCTCACTCTTGGTGTTGTCCTGACTCTTCAGGCGTTCAAAGTCAGCGCGAACATGAGCCAGCTCCAGCTCCAGCTTGGAGTTACGACTGGAGGTGGGAAACAACAGCACACATGTTGGGCAGATAAAAGAGATAAGAAAGAGTTGAATGAACAGCAAACCTGTTTTATTCAACAGATAATAGTTGGTAAACCTTGGTGTCCGCAGTATGAAAACATTCTATGTCATATTGTAAATAATCAAAATATCATAAAAAAAATAATAATGTTAAATTATCACATCTCTGGTATCTATGTGTAAATAGAAAGAACTAATTAAGATGGTCACAGACTCAGTGAGCTCGTCAATGATCCTCTGCTTCTCATTGATCTCATCCCGCAGGCGGGCCAGCTGCTGGTGATGGAGGCCACGGTGAGACTCCTGCTGACGGGAAACCTTCTGCAAATGAAAAGAGCAAAAGGCACAACGATTTCAGAGATGCATGCTTTAGCAACAACATTTATGAGTCTCACACAACACCACTCTGGTCTTGAGTGAAACTATGACTAATAGTTGCCAATTGTAATGCTATTTTGTAAAATAAAGCAGAAAACGGGAACAGCTTTACAGTACAGTGCAAGTCATGCCCATATTTGGCATTGAGGGACTCCAAAAAAAGTAATGGAAAGTAACACTGTGGTATTAGATTATGGAACTGACCACATTTTTAAATAGATAATAAGAAATTGTATTGAAATACATTTTTAAAGTTACCCTCATAAACCCTGCACTTAGCCCCCTACAGGAACTAAAATACGGGCGTGAAATGGCACAAAGGAGTTAGATATTTACAATAAATACCTTGTTTGTATTATAGTCTGGGTGGAAAAGATGCCTGTGTCACAATTTAAATTAATTAGGTAAAAATCAGTGAATCAGTTTACTAAGGTTTTTGCGGGGCACAAAACAATTGCCTTATATCGTTTTCTTACCTTCACATTTCCATCCTCAGTCTCACCCTTCTCTCCATCCTTCTCCTCAAGCAGGGAGTTATCTGTAAGAAGAAAAAGAGAAAGAAAGCATTCACCACAGAGGAACAACCTAATAACCATCCAATTTCCTTTTGCTTGAACAGTAATTCTGTAGTTAATATTTTGTGTGTGTGTATACGTGCGCTATGCAGGTTACCCTGGTCTTGCAGCTTGGCCAGCTCTTCGCTCAGGGAGTCGTGGCTCTCCTCCAGCAGCCTCTTCTTCTGCTCCACGCTCTGCATGTACTCTGTCAGCGAGCGGATCTTAGCTTCATGCTGTACAAACACAAACAAACGCACACACAGGAAATACAAATAAAAAAAGCCATAAAAACCCATTCACAACAAACTACAATATTTGATTATTTCACGCAGGCTTTCCTCCACTGCATCTCTCCCCTGACATCCTGTCCCACTCCCTTCATCCCTCACCTGGGAGATGAGGAGCTGGCATGAGGAGAGCTCCCTCCCGGTTTCCTCCATCTTGCGGTGGCACTCCAGCTGCATGTTCTCCAGCTGGCGGCAGCGCTTCACCATGCTCTTCACCTCTGACTTGATCTTGCTGATGTAGAGGCGAGCCACCGTGAACTCTTCTTCAATCGCGCCGCTAATCTCCACCGGCTGAGGATTGTGGAAAAGAGGGTGATTGTTTTCTCTTCGATGCTTTCTTCTCCAGTCGAGATTAACAAGAAACTCAACTCAACTCAACTCAACACACTATATGTACTGTACCTACAGTAAATGTACAGTACATTTAAACCTCTGTTTACCCTTAAAGACAACTCACCAGCTTGATCTCCCCGTTGCCTACGATGGTGCTGAACTCACTGAGGTCCCTCATCAGACCGTTGAGGACGTCGGCAATGCGTTTCCTCTGCTGCCCGCTCACTTCCTGCATACGAGACAACTCCGCCTCCAGCTCCATCAGACTGGCCTGTAAGAGAAAAAGAGAAAATCAGTCAGGACCAGGGAAGCACAACCAGTTTCCAACAGAAAGCACCCAGAGACCACATATCACCAGAGAAAGGTTTATGGTACATCTAGATCGAGACATCAGGATACCTTCATGTGTAAAATACATAAAAGTAAGGTTAGCCCAAATAGGACAGAGGCACTGTTGCAGTTTCAAGCTTTTAGTTTTAGTCATAACTGTTTTTGGAGAACATCTAAAACTTGTGCCTGAACAGAAAGGCTTTCATGTGAGGATTTCATTTCAAATGATTAGGTTGCCAGCTTCACCTATAGGTCCTTTAAATGTGAATGCAGAATTATACGGTGTTATAGCAGTTAAGCCACATGGAGAAGAAATTGACAACCATTTGAGAAACAGTACTGCATTGCAAAAATCCATTTCTTTTCAGTCCTCTACAGCTAAGCTTTATGTAAAAAAGTCTCTAACACTTCTCCTCCAGTACTTGACTGTCATGTAATTCCTGCAGTATTTCCGCTCACTGTTACAGGTGCTTGACTCTTGCAGCAAGCAAGCAAGTGTCCTTCTGTTTCAACTCCTTTCTTTGATTTTAGCTCTCCGTCAGCCAATCTCACAACGTACCATTTTCTGGGACAGTTGGTCAGCCAGCAGCTGGTTCTGCAGGCCCTTCTCCTCCACCTCCTGGCTCTTCTGGTCATAGTTGATAGCAAGCTCCTCCAGAGCCTGCAGCACCTCCTTCACCTCAGCCTTGGCGCAGTCGCTCTCCACCTGAAGCCTGCCGAGTTCAGCCTGGACCTTGTCCCCATCACCCTTGGATGAGGCTAGGAGCTGGAGGAAACAGCCACTTAATTCTTCAGGGGCTGTTTCAATGCTGATGCTTTGTTTTAAAGGGGCTCTAAGCGATGTCACGCATGTTTTAGGCTACAACATTAGTTGTCACATACAGCAAACATCTCCTCACTATCCACAAGCTGCCTGTCCCCAGAACACACTGTAAAAAAAAAGGGTCTCTGTAGACAGCCCAGGGTCTACAAATGGCAACAAAAACGAAACGTGTCCACCTGCACCACATAGCATACACAAACAATTTTCCTGCGTTCATGCCAATAACCGACAAGAAGGATTTGGGGGTGGGGGTTGGGGGGGTGGGGTTAGTGAGCAGAAGCACAGAAGGGAGGGGA